>NW_028301552.1:13432500-13500000 GCF_042242905.1 Orbicella faveolata
TTTTCATTTAGTCGGAAGACATCACTCCAGGTCCAGGATATTTGAAAGGATGGAGAATTTTCAAAATGACTGCGTCGTCCTTGGATCAAAAAGCCTTTCAAGAACTCTTATTCAAGGAATTTAAGAATCGTAGACACAGTGGTTACATTTCATCGCCAGCAGGTCAGATTTATTTTTCTTCAAAGTAAAGTTACTCATTTTTAGATGATGATGACAACTGTAAATGAAGTCAACAACGATAAAACAAAAGTACCGGACAAATTTACTTTTCGTAGTGTTTCGCCTGTTTTTGATTCGCAATCGATGTACACGTAAGCTTATTATTAAAGCTAAGGCTGCATACGTGTGTGCAAACGAACAATTTTTCTTTGTGTTTTTACGTTTTAGTGTGTTATTTTCTGTAGTCCTCATTGTTCAGCTCTGAAAATTATACTAAAACAATTCTTCGCCTCAAGCTCAGTGAACATTGGTGAATTTTTACCTTGACTTCGTCTCTGTGAATATTCACCAATGTTCACCTCGCCTTCACGGATTTAAACCAATCAGCGCGCGTATTTGCTTTGGTTTATTTTCTCACATTTTATAATGAAGTTTACATATAAAATGTGCTCTGCTTGGCCGAAGGGCTTGCTGGATCAGAGAGAAACTGCATAGTAAGCTGAATTTTTACTTTTTTGCTTGGCAATTTTGACAAATTTGACCCCAATTAAACGTTCCCTGTGACTCAGACAAACGTAATGGAAACAAGCTCTTTGTCTCCGATAGACATAGCTGCCTGGTGGACATTGTTAACAACAGAACAAAAGAACTGCTTTGCTGGATTCCGACAAAACACGTAGCGAAATAAACAAATTCTCAATCCAACGATTGCTTCGATAAAAGACATTATATTAGTTACAAAGGCTGAAATTAAGCTTACCCGACGAGTAACCAGTTAAAAGCTTGCGCTAATATTCTCTCCTGTACTCGGAGTAGAACCAGTGGGAGCAGTTTAGTCTTTCCAAATTTGTCGCTAGTTCGGAAAATCTTGCTGCAAGCTGAAAGCTTAAATAATTGTATCTCCTCTCAAATACAACTCAACATTTCGCATTTTCATCCGCAAGCTTTGAGCTCTTTGTTTTGTAATTTCCATTTGAAAAGTGCACGTCTTCATAGGCTACAATACTGCCGGATTCCGTTTAGGTCCTTATTTTCAAATCAAACTAAAAGGCGAACTTCGAAGCGATCGTTCTTCTCTTCAAGGCGACTCGAAACCGAAAGTTTAGCTTGGGCGTTGTCAGCTTTTGTCTCGTTAGCCAATCAAATTATTTGAACAATTCTAACAAGCGCAGTGGGATTTATTTCCAAACTTGATCACCCTCAGAGCAAAGACGCTTCACCCAACATATTTTTAATGCTTTATCAAACAATGTGAAATTAATCATGTTAAGCCCTTCTTTTTCTTTACTTTTAATCAGGGTAGATTTTTGATCTTTGGATTTTTATACTTCGATACATAATCAAAGCTCAGCTTATTAACTTCTTTACCTAACGTGTCTGGTGTGTTCAACACGCTACAAACAAAAGTTAGTTTTAAAATTGCAATTTTCTTTATTGCATTAATTCTTCCGTAGATGGATATATCTCTTGACGACCAAATGTTTAGTATTCTTCTTAGCGGCCGGGTCTTGTCGATCAAAAGAGTTCTTTTTGGCTGCGAGTTGTTTGTCATACGAAAAATGAACTCCCAGGGTGTAGATGGGTTCTTCACTTAATCTTAGATTTAAAAGTGTATCTTCTCGATATCGTCATGCTCCTAACCACAACAACTCTGATTTTTTAATTGACTGATTTTTTCATAACCCAGAACAATTTTCGCACTGAGCAAGTAAATTAAAAAGGTTATTTAGTGACTGAACGTCTCCAAGAAAAACAGTGTTATCATCAGCGTACTGCGTAAGTTTTATTGTGTTTGTCATCCTGATTTCGATGCCTTTTATATTATTTGTGCTTCTAATGGCATTAGCCAGGATTTCTATCCCAATAGTAAACAGGATACCAGACAGAGGACAGCTTTGCCTGACTTCCCTTCCCAAATTAAACTGCTTAGTGGCAAAGCCATTGTTTAGAATGCAACTTGAAATGTCGTCGCTATGTATTACGTTAATCCACTGCCGCAGTTGAGGACCAAAGTTGAAAGTTTCCAGGCATTTCTGAAGTTAATTCCACTCAATAGAATCAAATGCTTTTTCGAAATCGAGAAAAACGGCTAATCTGGGAATGTTTTGCGTCTTGGTGAAAGACATAGCCTGTTTGGCTTGAATGAATAATTTCAGGTAACACAGTTTCCATTCTGACTGCAATGGCTTTTGTGGCAATTTTATAATCATTATTTAAAAGGGAAATCGGCCTCCAGTTTTTAAATATTCCAAATCTTTTTTTTGGGGGGGGGGGGGGGATCAAGGAAATAATTCCGTGCCGTTGGGACATGGATAAATGACCGCGCTCATATGCGTAATTAAAACTATCTACCATAATATGTTCAATCACCTCCTAAAAGAACCTATACAGTAAAATTCTATAGTGAACCCGTCAGAACCAGGTGTTTTGTTGTTTCGGAACTTGCGAAGCGCATCTGCACATTCCTTTATTGTTAACAAGCCTTCGCAGCGCTCTGCTTCTTCATTGTTCAAGGTTTTAAGGTCTGGTGAGTCAAAGAAGTGTTTGGAGTTATTTGTTTCAAGTGAGATGTTGTTCGATTATATTTATATATATTCTTAGAAAAGCTCTCTTTCTCCTCCAGTATTTGCCTAGCGTTACGTAGGACAGAGCCGTCTTCGTTTTTCTTAATGAAGTTATATGTTTCTTCCCGTGGTTTCTTTTCTCACAACTGAGAAAATACTTATTATTCTTTTCACCAAATTCATAGCATCGCATAACAAGGATTTTGATTGGCTTATTTTAGCGTGCGTTATCAGAGAACAGATGCTCGCTTCCGCCACCTTTCCTCGTTTGGAAAAATAAAGTTTGGTTGAAAATTCAGCCGAAGGCGTGGGGAAATTAATGCATTCTTTATCATGAGACAAATAAGTAAGCGTTGACTCTGCTCTGTTCTGTTGTAAAGCACTTAGGAAGTGGTGAAGCACTCAAGAAGTAGGGGGAAACACTCGACTACCTCTAGCCCGTTTTCCCGCCTACTTTCCTGTGTGCTTTACAACAGAACAGAGCACAGTCGAGGCTTCTTTATTTGTTAAGCCGGATACATCTGGATATAGCAGCGTTACACAACTAGCTACAACTTCAAAGTTTCCCTCCAGGAAATGTTAAAGAAACGTGATGTTAGTAGCCTTTTAGCGTCGGCGAAAATTGTTCTAGCATCTCAGCACAAAAGCGAAAGTACTAAGGAAGAACTCTCTGCCTAACAGGCGCATATGCAACCTAGTTATAGAATAGGACGAGAGGTTATAAATAAAGGTATTACAAAATAAAGAGGTTACCTTTGTCTCCTGTTGTAGCACCAAGCGAAGTCTCGTCGCCACCAAACACCAACAAAAAACAACCTGAGTAAAGAAGTCGAGGTGAATAAGCTGTTCGAGCGAAGACTGTCTATATGCAAATTTGAACTTACGATGTCGGTGACGCGGTATTATATTTGTTCCGTTGTCTAGGGAACTCGAAAGAAGCGCATGCGCTTTAAAGTTCGTATAATTTAAGCAGTTCTAATATCATTGATCAGACTCCCAATAGCGAGAAACCATGGGCGACCCTAAAAGTTGGAATGACGGAACGGCGGAATGATGGAATGACAGAATGACGGAACAGCAGAAAATCCCCCGAAATCCTAAAAGACTGAACTCAAGGGTCCACAGATGTTATGGGTGTCGGCAAAACATCCGCCCCAAACCCAAGAAAAGAAAGAAGAAGAAGAAAGAAGTCTCGACTCTGCTCTGTTCTGTTGTAAAGCACACAGGAAAGAAGTGTAGGCGGGAAAATGGGCTAGAGGTAGTCGAGCGTTTCCCCCTACTTCTTGAGTGCTTTACCACTTCCTAAGTGCTTTACAACAGAACAGAGCACAGTCAACGCTTATTTCTTTGTTTCATGATAAAGAATGTATTAATTTCCTCAAAACTTCGGCTGAATTTTCAACCAAACTTTATTTTCCGAATGAGGAAAAGTGGCGGAAGCGAGCATCTGTTCTTTAATAAAGCACGCTAACATAAGCCAATCAAAATCGTTGTTATACGATGCTATGAATTTGGTGAAAAGAATTATAAGTATTTTCTCAATTTGGAAAAAAGAAACTACAGGAAGAAACATATAACTTCATTAAAAAACGAAGACGACTATGTCCTAGGTAACGCTAAACAAATACTGGAGGAGGAAGAGGACTTTTTCAAGAGTATATATAAATCGAAAAATATCTTACTTGAAAAGAATAACTCCAAACACTTCTTTGACTCCCCAGACGTTAAAAGCATGAACAATGAAGAAGCAGAGCGCTGCGAAGGCTTGTTAACAATAGGAATATCCAGATGCGCTTAACAAGTTCCGAAACGACAAAAACACCTGGTTCTGACGGGTTCACAATAGAATTTTATAGTTTCTTTTGGGAGGTGATTTAACATATTATGGTAGATAGTTTTAATTACGCATATGAACGCCGTCATTTATCCATCTCCCAAAAGCTTGGAATTATTTCCTTGATCCCAAAAACTCAAAAATAAACATTTAGAATATTTAAAAAACTGGAGGCCGATTATGGTTAGCCAAATGTTGCAAAATTCAACACATTGCACCTGCATATTCAATAGCTTATATTTATGTTCAACAACATATATTTACATTCAACATTTTATATTTATATTCAACAATACGCATTTTTATTCAACTTCAACCAAAATTCTTTTCATTCAACAAAAATATTTGTTCAACTTCAACCAAAAATAATTTCATTCAACAACAATATTTGTTCAACTTCAACCCAAATGATTTTCATTCAACAAAAATAATTATTCAGCTTCTACCAAAATCATTTTCATTCAACAACAATATTTGTTCAACTTCAGCCACAATTATTTTTATTCAACAATAAAGTTTCCGGACATTCAAAATATCGTCATTCGACAAAATTCCCCGTCCCTCCCCCCGAACTACCCCGAACGCTGTCACAAATCCCTAGTGTTTTGGGTAGCCAAAACACTGAAAGCGTAAAACTGATGCAAGTGAAATCATCCACAATTCTGCTCAAAACCCATTTATCTTCTTACGAAGCTTTGTCTCAATAAATTAAAGCGTTCTTTAGCTTAATATAAACACAATACGTCTCTGAAAATAGTCGCAATTCATAACAGACTGTCTGATCCGAGTCTGCAGTTATAACGACATTTAAAACCGAATTCACGCGCCAAAGATCCTTGTATGAACATGCGCTTGGTGCCTATCGATAACCCTTGAAATGCACGTTATTTAAAACGAGAAAGGCGCTTTCTAAACCTCCGATAGTGCGGCGATTAAAATCAACATACGAACGAACAGCCGTCACGCAATATGCAGGTCTCAAGCTGTGACCGACTTCTGTATGTGTTGCCTGTCGGAAATAAACTCTGGCTTAGACTTGTTTGTCGCTCTTTCCTTGACCATCCCTCCTAGTATACGTAGATTTTGCCGGAATATATAAGATGAAGATATAAAGGGTTTGCTTTGCCTTTTAATCCTCGGTCGATTTGGTTACCCTGAATTAAAGAATATATCACGAGGGATTTGGGTATCCCACTTTCCCAGTGTTCAAAGGACTTAGTCTTGTCTACTCTATTTGCATTTTTTAAAGAATTGTCTCCGAAGAAAAAAACTGCTTTAATGGCAAAATCTAATAGGAGGGATGGTTAAGGAAAGAGCGAGAAATAAACAAGTCTAAGACTTTCCCTGTATCCAAAGATTAGCCTTGTCTATACTTTATTTATATTTATTTTGGTTTTGTCTGCATAGAGAACTGTTCACCGGCAAAATCTACGTACACTAGGAGGGATGGTCAAGGAAAGAGCGACAAACAAGTCTAAGCCAGAGTTTATTTCCGACAGGCAACACATAAAGAAGGGAATAATTAACGCCCGGGCGGAGTGTGGGGGTATTCAGCGGACACACTTTTATCTAAAAATACGTTGTGTAACTGATCCCGTAAAATTAAAGGACATTTCACATGCACATACGTAATAAGACATACTTTTCCCGCGTAAAATGTCAATATGGCGGACAAAGTGCATGCATTTGCATGATTATAGAAAGGAAAATGGCTATGTCTTTGTTTTTTTTTTTTTCCGCGGGTGATCTTAAAGAATTTCTCGAAGAATATATGTCATCGAATTCAAGCTGCTTTGTTCTGTCAGATCGCCATAGTAAGGAATCTTACTTGCAGGAAGAATGCGAATTTAATTTATGCAAGATTTGCCGAGATGATGACGGAGAAGACTGGGTGGGTTGCGACGGGTGCGCCCAATATTTCCATGCGAACTGCCTCGGTGTCAGTTATTCCAAATCCTCTCACAGCCATTCTTCTTTTGCCCTCATTGAGAACCATTTTTATAGTTGATTGCATTATAAACTAGCCCCAGATTATTTGTCTTAAACAAGTTTTTTGTTTTGAAACGAGTCTTAATTCCATTTGTAAATTCTTGAGCCTCTTACCAGTTGTTTTGAACACGGCATAACATTATATCGATTCCATGACAGTAAACCTAACAGTGAAACTAAGAAAATACTCTTCTTTTTTTCTTTGCCGTTAACTTAATTAAACCTTAGTCAGCTGCCACAGTGATGGAACAACGTACCTCAGTATGCCTCGGAAAAAGGCCACGTTTGTCCGCTTTAACTCGGAATGTTACCATCCGATTGTAATCCGCTTTAACTCGGAATGTTACCATCCGATTGTAATGAATTTTTGCCGGACGATCCGCGCGCAATGGCGTAATTGTAACTTATGTACAGAAGAGGGGAAAAAGAATTGAGTATTATAAATTCGCAAACAGAGGTAAAAATGATACCAGGTGTGCAGCATTGAGCGAATGCACACTTTTGAAAGTTTTAAGCGTTATTCGATGACAATTGATGACACCTAAATAAAGTAATTTACTTTAAAGATCTGTGTGAATTGTACTTAAATATTCCGTGACGCTTACACAACATATTGGTTATTTAAAAGCATGTCCGCTGAATACCCCCACACTCCGCCCGGGCGTTAATTTCTCCCCATAAAGAAGTCGGCCACAGCTTGAGACCTGCATATTGCGTGACGGCTGTTCGTTCGTATGTTGATTTTAATCGCCGCACTATCGGAGGCTTAGAAAGCGCCTTTCTCGTTTTAAATAACGTGCATTTCAAGGGTTATCGATAGGCACCAAGCGCATGTTCATACAAGGATCTTTGGCGCGTGAATTCGGTTTTAAATGTCGTTATAACTGCAGACTCGGATCAGACAGTCTGTTATGAATTGTGACTATTTTCAGAGACGTATCGTGTTTATATTAAGCTAAAGAACGCTTTAATTTATTGAGACAAAGCTTCGTAAGAAGATAAATGGGTTTTGAGCAGAATTGTGGATGATTTCACTTGCATCAGTTTTACGCTTTCAGTGTTTTGGCTACCCAAAACACTAGGGATTTGTGACAGCGTTCGGGGTAGTTCGGGGGGAGGGACGGGGAATTTTGTCGAATGACGATATTTTGAATGTCCGGAAACTTTATTGTTGAATAAAAATAATTGTGGTTGAAGTTGAACAAATATTGTTGTTGAATGAAAATGATTTTGGTAGAAGCTGAATAATTATTTTTGTTGAATGAAAATCATTTGGGTTGAAGTTGAACAAATATTGTTGTTGAATGAAATTATTTTTGGTTGAAGTTGAACAAATATTTTTGTTGAATGAAAAGAATTTTGGTTGAAGTTGAAAGAAAATGCGTATTGTTGAATATAAATATAAAATGTTGAATGTAAATATATGTTGTTGAACATAAATATAAGCTATTGAATATGCAGGTGCAAGTTGTTGAATTTTGTAACATTTGGCTAACCATACCGACTACCTCTAGCCCATTTAGCCCAATAGCGAGAAACCATGGGCGACTCTAAAAGCTGGAATAATGGAACGGCGGAATGACGGAATAACGGAACGGCGGAACGGCGGAAAATCACCCGATATCCTAAAAGACGGAATGACGGAAAATCCCCCGAAATCCTAAAAGACTGAACTTGAGGGTCTACAGATGTTATGGGTGTCGGCAAAATATCCGTCCCAAACCCCAGAAAAGGGAAGCAGAAGTAGTTACTCCACCACCTTGGGACTTTGTTCTTGCACGACTGGAACTCAGGCCAATCTCTAATCGTGATGGGGAGTTTATAAGGATGTCCATCAAGTCGGAGCCAGTGCATTATCACTCAAAGTTGTCTTGCATTCACAACCCCCACAGTCCGCTGGATGCATATCTTCCGAGTTACATTACATATACATATATTTTATGTGCTCTGGAATTTTAAGTAGCTGAAATTAGCTAATATCTTGGAGAAGTCTGACAACATTATATTATATATGATATTATACTCCAACAAGATATTAAACGCTACTAGCAAAGATAATTTAGCTCCGTCTTTTAGGATTTCGGGTGATTTTCCGCCGTTCCGCCGTCCGTCATTCCCGCTTTTAGGATCGCCTCAGAAACCATACTTTCTAGAATCCAGCTATACTATTCTTTTACAGTTAGCTACATCTGGAACAATATTAAAAATAACACTCCCACAGTATAAAAGAGGCCCGAAGAATCTTTTTCAGGAAGAACCCATTATGCAGACAAGGTCCTTAGTAAATAACTTCTTGTGGGTAAGTCATAATTTGATGAAATGGGTTCGTAAAGTCGTCGTAATGATGCAAAAATAACATGACTGATCATGACATATTTTGATGTAATCTCACTCGTGGTCACCCGTGAGTAATTTTAGACCCTATCGCCGCCCTTCTTGTAAAATATCAATGCGCAGAAGATAATTATGCGTTCACTGCTTCAGAACTTCGTTTACGGTGAGCCGGCATAGCCTTATGCTATCTTCAAGGTTTCAATTAATTGCTACTCTCTTAGAAACTTAGAGGACAGCAGATAAAAACTTGCGCTTCTAGCTAGCTTCTTTCAAAACATTAAAACTTATATATCTACTGTTTTGATTCTATAATGATCTCTGCGTTCGTCTGATTACAACAATTTTCGAAGGTAACTTCCTTTTACCACGCTCCCGGTCTCGTCATCGCTTACGATGATTACTTCAGTACGATCTTCCCTGTTGTGTTTCTTTCTTCCCAGAGTTTCCTTCTCTGGGGTAATATCCCGGGGCAAGAGAAGATAAAGATAAGAGAGTGAATCCCCCATATATAAACCTTTTACCCAAGCTCTTAAGTTACGTGTACTTTTAGAGATGGTAAGCAGTTCCTCCACGGATGTTCCTCGCGCGATCCATGGACAGCACAACCGGACAGCACAACGGGTGGACCTGTGACGAAATGGGGGGTAATGTGGTGAAAAGTCATTTTATATGTTTCGATTTTAAAGAGACGTTCCGTGGCAAAAAACGTTTTCTACACTCTTGACTGTCTTTTTGTTCGGCTGGGCTTTCGTTTGCTTTGTGCTTGTTTGGCCGTTCATTATTTTGCCTTTCATTCGAAACCACAACGGCAACGGCACCGTATACAGTGGCTGTGTAAACGTGTGTTATAATTCTTTGTTCATTTCTTTGCCATTCTTTACAACTGTGACAACAACGTGAACTGACGCCACTTTTTGCGTTTTCGAGATAAAGTGAACTAAGATGCCAAGGTTAACTATAAAGGTTGAATATAAAGTCGAAATGACATCAACTAGGAAAAAATCCGAGTTCCAGATGGGATTTGAACCCTCGACCCTTCGTGATCTAGCCGGACTCTCGCGCTCTAACCACTGACCTACTCAGTGGAGACTCTATGGTCTATGATCTCTATGAAACCGTTCAATGAATCCTCCAGGAAAACGTCCACGCAACGCGCGAGAATCATCCGCGGAAGAATTGTCACAAAAGATCAAACTATTTTTGCTCAATGGCCAACGAAGACGGCTCACTTAGTGCATTTTTTTTTCGCCACAAGGGTCACTCAAATATTGCTACCAGCTACTCAGTACAGTAGCAGATCCTGAGAAAAAAGACCGTGTTCGGTGCATTCTACAGAAGCCAGAAACAGCACACATTTCCTTCAGGCTTTGGTAAATCTGTGAGAAATCATTCACTTAACATGGCGACGACGGAACGACGAAACAACGCTCACGACGAAGCAGCTGTACACAGTACGAACATAAACAAAGTACAGTACAGCGCCGAAATGATAGATGACTCATTGAAAGGAATTACAGAGCTTCCGCTTTGGTTACACAGGAAACCAGAAGTCACAGGAACCTCCACAAATTAGGTAGAGTTCTCCTAAAGTCGAAGGCAATTAATGATTGTTTTAATATTTATTTTGTCATTCAACATACAAACTCCTCAAGATCTTTTTGACCACCCTTGTAATATGTAAATTACATCAAACACACGACTGTTTCCAATATCAAGGTCTAGAGTTGGCTTTGATAGTCTTTTTGATTAATTAAATGAACAAATTATCTTTTAACAAATTAACGTATGATGGATAAAATTTAAAAAGTTAGTAATGTTATTTCAGACCGCACCCTGATCTTTCAATTTGGCTTGGTGTTAATGATAACAGTGACTGCAACGATGTAGAAAGTGATGTTAATTTTGAAGGGACAGATGAGTCTGGTAACTTTTGTAAAACAGTGACAGCAGACACCAATTTCGATCCATCTATCGAGAACCAAAATGTGCTAAAACCCCACTATGTCCTGCAAGGTTCCGTTGCACTACCACGAGCTGTTGCTGCTCAGTTTTGCGGTTTTCACCTAATCCTAGTATCAGTAAAGAGAGCATCTCTTATCACTCTAGTGTTCAGAAGTGTCTCCTTCTAAACAATGTCTAAATGGTCCAGTCATTTGCACCTGATGCTGGCAAACTGTTCTTCCTTAATTTCATTTAATATGTACAGCTATCATTTTTTTGAAAGAGCTCTTTTCAGAGCCATTGAAATAAATGTTATAAAGCAGTGACATCAATTTTAAGGTTGCTTGCCGAAGCGAGAACATTAGTGCCATCAGCAAAAATTTTGAACCTCAACTTATCGCAGCAATTTGGTTAGTCGTTTATATAAATAAGAAACAGCAGTGGTCCCAGTACTCTCCCCTGGGGAATACATCCACAGGTCAGAGTTTCCATAGGCGATTCTATGTCTCCCGTGAGTACAGTGTAATGTTGCCTGTTTTGTCTTCACGTCTTCATGTTGCCTGTTTTTCGGGTAGCTACTGAACCATTTCAAAGGAAAACCTCTATAACCGTATGCCTCTAGCTTTTTGAGTAAACTTTTATGATTTACAGTATCAAATGCTTTTGAGAAGTCCACATCTAAATCACAGGTATACAAATTGTTATCGATGGCCTTCCTTAGAGTGTCAGTAAGATCATTTATGGTCTGGGCTGTCAAACAACTGTTACGAAAACCGTCGCCCCCACCCCCCTCCCCTCCTTAGCTTGTCGATAGGAGTTACTTTTGATATTTTGAGTATATCTGGGACGGTTCGTTGTTGCAAGGATTGATTATAGATTGCTGTAAGTGCCTCACTCATAAAGGGGCATGCTAGTTCAATACACTTTGGGGCGACTCCTATGGAAGTAATATGGAAAAGAGTGTAATACATGGAATAAAATATGGAATGTAATAAAGTTATAATTCTGCATCAGAGGTCTTAAAATAAAACCTAAATCAACCAAGATTGGTGGAACTTATTGCCTAAGAAACCTCTCACTCACTAGCTTGAAGTTTGCTTTACATGTAAGAGAATACTGTTAATTTCCTTCACTGAAATCTTGTTATCAGTTTAATGTACGTTTGAGTTTACCTTTTGTTTCAATATCTTTTGTTTCTAAATTAATGGCAAAACCTAAAGAGTTGCACTTCTACTAAAACAGTCCCCATATTAAGGCTTATGGTGGTAGTTATTCAATGTACCATTTTTTAGCCATAACTTCTGCTAATGCGAATTAAGCTTGAACGCTAAAACATGTGTTAGGGCCAAGAAAACATATCCCAGTAGCCTGTACAAACTCGCTGGTAGAAAGAGTGAAAAATATGACATGAAGACAAGCTTATATGAAAGTAGTTGTTTCGACTGTGCATCACCTTGGTAACCCCAGGCCTCCCTCTTGGCATTTACATCGCAATAACAATAACACACTGGGGAGATCAGCATAAAGATATTTTACTGTTAGGGTAATAGATTACATCCTAAAAACTAAAATACTATCGCCTCCTGGATCCACAGCTGCTTTGACAATGTTATGACGAAACTCATGATCAATAATAGAACAGATGCATGATATCAAAACTGGCGTTAATTTGTTAAATATCTATCACATTTGCTAGAGTATTGTGGCATCAAGCAGGAATACCAAGACCTATGTTGTAATTCTTACACCTTCCTTGTACTATAGCACTAACTTGAGGCCTTTTATAATATACAAGAGTAAACTCTATTAACTAAACAATGACTCAGCAGTACCTCCTTAACTATTAAGAGGCTGTCTCTGTAAAAACCGACCACTGATTTTACTTCGAAAACTCGATTTTTCGCATGAGCTGGGATTTCGAAGCCCTTACCTATTCAATCACTGAAATGAGTTTTATTTGATTAAAAATTCTAATTGAATTTTTCTAGGATTATTGAAGTTCGGTCCGCTCGACACAAGTTGGATGCCTGCCGAAACTGGAAAACTAGCACACATTGCCGGCGCTCTAAAAAAATTAATATTCGCTCAAAAGTCCCAATTCTTTTTTTCAACTATAGAAATATCATAGCAGTTTGTTTAGCCATGTTGCAATTATAATTCAATGTTGTTCCTTCAACGGTTAATAGAAGATTTTCTACGCGTTAAATCGAGTTTTGAACCAAACACGAAAATAGCTCTACTTTGAAGGCACGTTTTAAAAATGTGGCACCTGTTTGAAACTCCTAAACTGAAGCTACATGAATAGAAAGTATAAATGGCCCTTAATTTAAAACAATAATAAAATTTGTCTGCCTGCTAGGTTTTCAAAACTAACGACCGCTTAAAGTTCAGGAAATTTTGAAAATATTCTAGTGAGAAACTAACATACTCGCCTTCGTAAAGTGCACCGATAAATTCAAGTAAATCTCCTGCCTGGCTCCAAGATTAAAGTTTTGGTCCTTTGTAGCGATCCTTGAAACCTAAGTAGCATTAAAACTGCCAGCTTTTCCTTCCAGCGGTAGGTTTGTATACAAGGTACATTTGCACGTTCCTCATCTGTCTCGAGCGTGGCGGTCACATACTTCAATGTTCTTTGTATTCCTTTCTTTGGCCATTGTTTTCATGATGATGTGATACTCACGGCAAGATTGGGAAATAAAACACCTATTGTAAACACAAAATGGCCGTGGCATTTATCAATCTTTCCTTGGATTCCCGGATCACCGTTTACTGTTCGCCGAGAGTTGTCCAAAAGAATGCTTCTACAAACCTTTCAAGAGGACTCTGCATGATTAAACCGGCTTCGAGGAAAACAATGGCCAGTAATACAAAGAACATCGAAGTTTGTGACCGTCACGCTCGACACAGATGAGGAACGTATAAATGTACCTTGTATACAAACCTACCGCTGGAAGGAAAAGCTGGCAGTTTTAATGCTACCTAGGTTTCAAGGATCGCTACAAAGGACCAAAACTTTAATCTTGAAGAAGGGAAAAAGATTTACGTGAATTTATCGGAGCACTTTACGAAGGCGGATATGTTAGTTTCTCACTGGAATATTTTCAAAACTTCCAGAACTCTAAGCGGTCGTTGGTTTTGAAAACCTAGTGGGCGGACAAATTTTATTATTGTTTTAAATTAAGGGCCATTTATACTTTCTATTCATGTAGCTTCAGTTCAGGAGTCTCAAACAGGTGCCACATTTTTAAAACGTGCCTTCAAAGTAGAGCTATTTTCGTGTTTGGTTCAAAACTCGATTTAACGCGTAGAAAATCTTTTTTTAATCGTTGAAGGAACAACATTGAATTATAATTGCAACATGGCTAAGAAAACTGCTATGATATATTTATAGTTGAAAAAAAAAATGGGGACTTTTGAACAAATATTAACTTTTTTAGTAGTATATAGGGGATTAACCAAATACCGTTTTGAATGGGGGAGCTCATTTGGGCTTATTGCTGCCCCCACCGCCCCGCTGGACTTGACGGTGGGGGCAGCAATAAGCCCAAACTCGCTCCCCCATTCAAACAGTATTTGGTTAATCCCCTATATACTACTCACAACAGCGAGACCCCGCGCAGCGTCCCGCCAAACGAGGGGCGGCGGAGAGGCGGCCGCGGCCACGGAAAAACGGGACAAAACCGGTTTCAACCGCCCCTCGCGGGGGCAACGGAGTGCGGTATGTTAGAAAGGGGCGAGCCGGGTGTAATATGGCTGGAGCGGGGAAGGCGCGAGCGCCGAACAAGTGCGGGTGGCTGAAGCGGGGCGGGAAAGAAAGCTGCGGAAAGCGCTGTTACGGGGCGTACTGCGGCCAGCACAACTACCAGCTGAAAAAAGGGATGAAAGAGCCAAAGCCGTGCAGAGGCTGCGGGATCGGTCTTATAAGCGAGTACCGTCTGTGCAGCCAGTGCGGCGGGGGCGCGCTAAAAATGAGGCGGTACCGCGCAAGGAAAAAAGCGAAAAAACAGTTTGAGCTTGTTTTGCGGGAGCTGCAAGAAAGAAACGAGGGCAAAGCCCGCGACGCCCAAAACGCGCGCAGAGCGCAAAACACCCCAGTTAGAGAAACGTGACCGTGCGTTATACCGAGCGCGATGTCTTCATCTATTCAAGAAAGGTTGGAAGAACTCGCAAAAATTGACCCGGCGGTATTTCGTTATTTCGATGAGCTTCTTGCAGAAAGCGTGCCTGCAGCAAGAAAGGTTGACCAGAACGTGTTGGATGAACCGATTTCTGAAGAAACGCAGGCGCGTCTGCAAAAGCCGCTTCTTCCGAAACCTTTCGAGCCAAGAGCCCTTCCACGCCAAAGAAGGCAAAGAGGAGCGCAAGCGCTTCTGAGGGAGTACGACCCCTTCCCTGCGCGGAGAGTTCGAACAGTGCCAGACTACCAGAACGAGATTCTAGATCTGTTCGACGATGCAGAGAAAGAAGGGGAAGAGCTCACAGGCCGGCGTTTCATTCGATGGCGCTTCATCAGGCGTCTGGGGAGAAACCTCACGCCAGAGTTCATGGCGAAGATACGCGAAAGAGTAAGCACGTCATTCTATCTTCGGCACGTTTTCGGGTACCAGTTGCGGAACATTGAGGACGGAACGGTAATCGTGTACTTTTCAAACCCGAAGGGCTCACAGTGGTATAACAAACTAGAAGACGCGGAAAAATGGCTCAACACCCGGGAAGAAGAGCGTCTCGACAACGAAAGAGTTGAAAGGCCCAACACGAAGTGGGCTTTCGAAGGCTTTTTCAACGTTGACGTGAAAGTTGTGCTCGACAGGCAGCCGTTGGTAGAAACAGGGCCATTGCCTGAGTGGCTACGCAACCTTGCGCATAGCCAGGCAATGGTGGCTCTGGACACATACAGAGACAACCTGTGCCTATGGCGTTGTCTGGCTGTGCACCGAGGGGCGCGCACGGACCGTTGCACAAGAGAAGCGAAAAACATGGCCAAGAGTTTTTATAAACTCAAGGTCATTCCAGAAAAGTTCGGAAAAACGTCACTGGATGAGCTGGACAAAGTGGAATTGCATCTGAATGAGGGCTAGCCCGTAGCATCTTGGTTGGGAATTCGCGTCTACGAGCCTGAGCGTTTGGAAGACGGTGAAGTGGTATGGCATCTCAGAAAAAACCCGAACTCCAAACTAAAAAATCTTTTCACGCTAGGTGTATACGAAGAGCACGCTTTCTTGATCAAAGACATCGCGAAGCTCGCGAAAACGTATGCATGCACACACTGCGGGCAGAGGTTCACACAATCTTGTCATCTGCAGCGTCACCACGAAACCTGCAGCGCGGGAGAAACGGTGATCTGGTGCCCGGGGGCAAAAGTTGAAGCGCCAGCGACAGCCTACGAAAGAGCGATGTACCCGAAAGGCGAAGCGTCGGTTCAAGCGACCCTGTGGCTGGAGCGGGAAGCAAAGCGGAGGGGCATCCACATTCACCACGCAATGTGCGGGCACGGAGGCGAGAGATGGCTAGAGAGGGGCAACGGGAGCGGGAAGAAAGCCTCGCCTGTGGATGGCTACCACCACGAGACGAGGACGGTATGGCAATACCACGGATGCCCGTACCACGGATGTCCCAAATGTTACCCAAACCGCCAGGAGGTCCTGGTAAGCGGGAAAACAGCCGAACAGCTTTACGAAGACACGGTGAACAGAACAGCCTCGCTGCAGAACAGAGGCTACAGAGTGATCGAAGCATGGGGCTGTGAAGTGGGGTTCATAAAGGGGGAACTTCCGAAGAAGCAAACGCGAACCTATCCGCACGCGGTCTTTTACGACTTCGAAGCGTACGGCGACGCAAACCAGCGGAAAGAGCCAACAGGCGCTCTGACGATCGAAAACGCGCACGTGCCGATTTCGGTGAGCCTGGGGGACACGCTGGAAAGAAAGCCGACGCACATACAAAACAAAGACCCGGCGGAGCTGATAAGCGAGTTCCTGCAAGAGCTGCAGTGCCGCACAAAAAAGATCGGGGAGCGGGTGAGAGAGGAGTTTCTGCCAAAAGACCTGGCGCTTCTGCCGAAAGACCGGCAGAAGCTGATGTGCGAATGGTGCAACGAGGTCCCAGTGGTGGGCTTCAACTCGGGCCGGTACGACCTGAACCTGATAAAAGCCCATTTCGCGGGCGCCGTGGCGGAAGAAGCCAAAAAAGTGCGGGTGGCGAAGAAGGGGTACAAAACGATGTTCCTCCTGACGAGCGGGGCGCGTTTCTTGGACATCATGAACTACCTTGGCCCGGGGACGAGCTACGCGAACTGGGTGAAAGCCTACGGAAGCGAAGCGGCGAAAGCGTGGTTCCCTTACGAATGGTTTGACGAGCCAGAAAAGCTCGACAACCCAGGTCTCCCGGAATTCGAGACCTGGTATTCGAAGCTGAAAGGCGGATACGTTCTGACAAGGGAAGAGTGGGCAGGATGCCAGCGGGTGTTCGCAGAAAAGGGGATGCGGACATTCGCCGACTGGCTGCGTTATTACAACAACCTGGATGTCGGGCCAGGCCTCGAGGCGCTGGAAAAGATGAAAAGGTTCTACACGGCCAGAGGAATTGACATTCTGAAAGACGCTGTGAGCCTGCCGGGGGTGAGCTTGCATTATGTGCTGCGGGGGGCGCTGGAGCGCGGATCAGACTTGTGGAGCCCAGACGGAGAAGCCTACAAAACGCTGAAACGGGCGGTTGTGGGCGGGCCGAGCCTGGTTTTTACGCGGTACCACGAAGTGGGCGTGACGTGGATAAGGGAGCACAAGTTCCCGCGAGAGGCGGCGCGGCAATGCAAAAAGATCGTGGGATTCGACGCGAACGCGCTTTATCTGTCGACGATGTTGAGAGCAATGCCGTGCGGAAGGGGGCGCGTGAAGAATTACATCGAAGACCGTCAGGAAGAAGCGGCCGAAGTTCTGGTGGAAGCCCTCAAAAGGGGCGCATCGTTCGGTTTCGCGGAAGTAGACATCGAGATTCCCCGAAAATTGTGGCCAAAGTTCGAAGAGATGTGCCCTTTCTTCTACAACAAAAACGTCCCGGAAGAAGCTGTGCCGGGGCACATGCAAGAGTATTTAACCAAAACAGGTAGGCAGCGTGGAGATGGAAAAAAGCTTGTGGGGGCGCTGACGGCAGAAAAGCTGCTGGTCTACGCGCCCCTCTTGCGGTGGTACGTCGACCACGGGGCGGTGGTGGCACGGGTGCACCGAACAATCGACTACACGCCGGGCAAACCGTTCACGTGGTTCGTGGAGCAGGTGACGGCGGCGAGGCGGACGGGCGACGAAGACAAAAGCAAGGCGCTGCTGCCGGAAGTGTTCAAACTTCTGGGAAACAGCGCCTACGGGAAGTTCATCGAAGCGGTTGAGCGGCAAACGAACGTGATCTACACTAAAGACGAGAAGGTGGTCGACAGAGCGCTGCGGAGCGCGTTTTACGAAGATCTCGTCGAGATCGGGGAGGCCTACGAGCTGGAAAGCCGCAAGTCAAGGGTCGTGATAAAGAGGCCGTTCCAGGTGGGAATCGCGGTCTACCAGCTGGCGAAGCTGCGGATGCTGGAATTTTACTACGACTTCTTGGACAAGTTCGTGGACAGAAGAGATTTCGAGCTGATCCAGATGGACACGGACAGCAGTTACATAGCGCTCTCGGGCAACAGCCTCGAGGAAGTCGTTCGGCCTGAGATGAAGGCGGAATTCGAAGCGAAAAAAAGAAACTGGCTGGCCTGGGACAAGTGGAGCGGCCGGACGCCAGGGCTCTTCAAACTTGAGTTCGAGGGCAGCCGGATGATCGCGCTGTGCTCGAAGTGCTACCTCGCGGACGAAGGGGAGATGGGTGAAAAACGGAAGTTCAGCACGAAGGGGATGTCGAGAACGCAGAACAAGCTGACCTGGCCGCGGTTCAAGAAAGCGTTGGCAGGCGCCCGGGACATGGCCACGAACAGAGGCTTCAGGATGCGGGACGGGCAGATGGTCACTTCCGAGCAGCAAAAGTTGGGGCTGAGCGCTTATTACGACAAGCGGTGGGTGCTGCCCGATGGGATACACACCGAACCAATCGAATATCTCATCTAGTTCACGTCAGCCGGAGGAAGAGAAGTGTTCGGAGGGACAACCAGCAGCTCTTCACGCACGAAACCGTGCTTGGGTCCGTCGCGCAGATTGTAGAGAACGGGCTGATCCGGTTTGATGAAAGACCTTTCAACGTTGTAAACTTTCAAAGACCAGATTGGATCCGTGGCCCTTTTCACGCCCCCTTCAAGCTCGCCGGGCTGGTAGAGATAACGGACTTGCACAAGAGAGGGGAGGATTTTTTCGCGTTTTCCAACAGGCCTCGTGTAAGGTGTCGACGGCCTGGCGTAAACAGCTTTTTCTTTGATGGCGACGGCGGGTTTCTTGCCGATAAGGCTTGTGACCTCGTTGTTCAGAGCCGAAACAACTTCAGGAAGTCTTTTCACCCAGGCAGTGGACCGCTTGCCCTCAGGGAGAAGCATCTCTTCGGCGTACTGGTGCCCGAACAAGCGCTCAGCCAGAGTGCGGTTGAAACGTTCGACAATGGCCTGGTCGCGGTGAATGTTAACGCGCCCGCGCCAGATAAAGGTTTTGTGCTTGTCCATCTCTTTGGTGACGGCGCCCATGAATTCGCGCCCGGGGTCAACCTGCAGCATTTCGGGCCATTCGATAGGCGAGCGCTTGTAAATCTTCTGAAAGGCCAGGGCGACCTCATCAGAATTTTTCGAAGTCAGGGGTTCGGCCTCTTTGAAGCGGCTGGCCACGTCGACAACGGTCAGCGCGTATTTGAAAACTTTGCGGCCGCGAGGGAGCTTGTCGTGCGGCAGAAAAAGAAGGTCAGCCTGATGGACCCTTTTGGGCGTGGGAACGTCGAATTTGGGCCGAGGAATCCGCTTCGGCGCGGGGAGGTATATCTGCCAGAGCGCTTGCCTGATCAGCCACTTTTTTGCGGTGTCTTCAGGTACCTTGGCGGCCTCGGCCAATTTTTTGATCGCGGCAATGCCTTTCCAGTAGCCCCCGGGGCTGTAGTAAATCTTTGCGAGTTTCGCATCCATTTAAGAAAGGCGTAAAAAAGTTTAAAGGAACCGGAAGGCCGCGTAGCCCAGAGCGAGCGCCCCGGCGCCCACGAACGCGAGTTCGCCGTTTTTCTGCTGCTCGCTCGGCTGATAGAAATCTGAGAACTTGGGCTCCTTGGGGGGCACCATCTGTTCGTCAGGATGCGCCTGGTTGTAGAGTTTGAAGGCATAGTCCGTGTTGGTCATGTTCTGCTTGGCCTGCTCCTTTGTTCGCCCGTTGGTCGCGATCCAGTCGAGAAGCTGTGTTCGGTCGCGCGAGTATTTGGCGTAAGCGGCTTGATAATCTTCGAGAGCCTTGTCGTGGCGCTTTTTTTCTTCAAGCGCGGCTTTGCCGCCCCCGCCGAGCGCCCTCGCCAGATAATTGCCGCTGATAAAAGCAGTGGCGTTCAACACAGCCCCGCCAATCATGATAGCGATGCTCGCCATGGTATATATTATCGGAAGATTGTTTCAAATGCTGGCGGGGAGGATTTTCTTGTCCTCAAGGTACCCTTTTAGCGCAATGCTGCCCGCCACGACGACGGTGAACTTCATGTAATTCATGAAGCTGCTGCTGGGATCGGAAGTGAAATTCTCTTTCACAACCTTTTTCGCGGCCCAGCCGATGCCCGCGGCTAATCCCGTGATAGTTGCGGCGTCAATGACGGTCTTGACAAGCTTGTTGTCTGACATGGCGCGCTTGATAAGGAAAGAGCGAAAGTTTAAAACAAAATTAATTGGGGACCTGTCTTTCAGCTTCTTCTTCTTGTTATTCTTCCGCGAATTCTCCCTCTTCAACAAACATTTCAGCGGTAAGACGGTTCACCATATTCCAAGTCTTGATGGTAAAATCGGACCAAAAAAGCCCAATCCCTCCGATTGCTGCTGTATAGATCAGAACCTGCGCAATGCTTGGGATCTTCATCGTGAGATATTCATCACGCGCAAACATTTAAATCATTTTTTTTAATGCTCTTGGCCGTGTATCGCGAGCAGGTTTTGGCTCAGGAGCGGGCTCAGGCGCGGGCTTCGGCGTTCTAATTTTGTCAAATGCGGCGTTGGCCATAGCCATGAGCTCTTCACGCTTGTAATATAGCCCGCCCAGGGAAACGCCAATGCCGCTAATACCAATCCATTGGTTGGTGCTGAGGCCAAAAAGGCCGCCGCTCTTGGGGCTTTCACCTTCTGTAGACGCGGATGGCTCAGGGGCCGCTGTGGCGGCTTCCTCTTGCTTTTCTGCGTAATGAGCCTGGGCTGCTTTCTTCTGTTCTTCTCGGGCCAGACGGGTTCTTTCAGCAACAATTTTTCCAGCGGCCACGCGCTTGGGGTTTTTTACGCGCTGCGTGGTTGCAGCCGGAGTCGTCACTTGCCGAGTCGTCACTTGCCTTGGTCTCAGTGACGGCGGAAGGCGCTGCCTTGTTCTCAGTGACGGCGGAAGGCGTGCTCTCGGATTGTTCGGTTGACATTGCAGCGAACTGTATTTTAAGCAAATGAAAAAAGTTTAATTGTCAATAATTTGTCAGCAAGACCTCAGCGTTGTTGATGAATGGTGGCGAGTTATTCAACAGTTGCTGAGTCGGGCACTTCATCAACGCCTGAAAGCGGATAGCCGTGTTCATCACGAGAAGGATGGCTCTGAACTGGCGACTGTGGACTAAAATCAATATGTTTCGGGGTGATGAACACCGCGTTGACAGCGGCAAGAAACCTGCCGCACTTCAAAGCCAGGTTGCCGGCCAGATTGGAGAGCTCTTTGTTCAAGATGTAGTCGTCTCTCAGCTCTTTTTGGTAAGCCTCGACGTCTTTGATTTTGACGGTCATTCCGACCGCTTTGGTTGCAAGAAAAAGGAAGCTGTCGATCAGGCTTTCCCTCGTCTTCGAGCCCACGTACGTCTCGTAGCGTTTGATGTATTTCTCGACATCTTTGTCGCTCAAACGCTTGACCTGATCGTGGGTCAGCTGCGTCCCGATGGCCTCTTTGGCTTTGCCTGTTGACACGAGAACAGCCAGCTGCTCGCGAAGAGCAGGAATGTCGGGTGCGGTTGGAACAAGACCGCCTCCTGGACCACTCGACGGTGCTGGCTCTGTTTCAAGAAGGTGCATAACCTCCTGCAACTCGTCCTCTGCAGACATTGCACGCGGCTATACACAGCGCGCACTTTTTATTCAAATAACTTTACCCCAAGGGGGTGGCGAAGCGCGAACACGAGATGAGAGAACTTTCGATCTTTCAGCTTTGAAAGAAATCCTCTGTACTCATCCGGGTGCAGCTCGCCAGCGTAATCGTCGAAGACGGCTTTCGTTGTCCTGGCCGAGGGGGTGTAAAAGAGGACGATCGCCGCCACGTTCTCTCGGAAGCAAGCCGTTATTCCGGTGAACTTCTGGGTCAGCGCCCACATGCTGATGCCCATATGCCGCGCGGAAAAGGCGAGATTCACCAGCTCGCCTGTGCGCCCTTTGACATCTTTGGAGGCCGCGCAGTCGTCAAGGATTATGAGCGTGTTGGTGCCCTCAGAAAGCCATCTCACGAGCTTCAACCACCTTTCCACCTCGTGCTGCTCGCAGACTATCACATCCATTCTCGGATCGTTTTCGCCAAGCCGGTCGTAGGTCCTGTTGTGCGTGAACGTCGGGCAGATGAGCACGATGTAGTCGAACTTGCCGCGGAACGGGCCGTAGAGCTGGTCGACCACGAACCTCGATTTGCCTGAATTAGTCGGCCCGACGATGAGAGCGTTGAAGGGTATCTTGCTCGGGTCCATATTAATCCTGTACAGATTCTAGCTGTCTGTCCATAAGATTGAACTGGGAGTCGGAGATTACGAATATGTGGCATTTCACGTCGCCTGAGCCTTCGGCTTTCAGCTCAATTTCCAGCTGGATCCCATCCGTAGTGTTCACAATCCGCGTGCCGCTGCCGTGCATGTCTTGGGCCGTCATGGAGCGCATATCAATCACAAGCCCGAACTTATCACCGGTGTAAAACTTCGTAATATCCATGTGCTCCGTTTTATTTTTTTCTTTCACAAACAGGTTGCGGGCCTCTTCCCACATGTCCTTGCCTTCGATGCCGTCGCTGTAAAGCTTGTTGGGCGCGCCGTTGACCGTGACGCTGACTTTCGTCAGATCGGGGAAGATGAATTTTTCTGAATCTCTGGCGCCTGCAGTATACGGCTCTACAAACAGGAGGAGGAGGGCTTTTAGCGACCTTTTCGGGCTGTTGACTTTGATGTTGATCCTCGTGTCAGTGTCTTTTTTCAAGGCCACCTCTTTGTCATGCAGCACGTTGTCGTAACTGAACTCTTTGCCGCTGGAGTAAACGCTCCTCGCCTCTTCTGCCAGAGTCTTGCTGCGGATCATTTTGTACTCGAGCTGGATGTTTTTCAGCTTGTATTTCAGCTGGGTTGTCTCGGAGCCTTTGACCACGTGTATTGCTTGGGCGAGTGTTACGTGGAACGTGAGATCGTTGTAAAGGGCCTGGGGGTAGAAAACGCCGTGGTCGGTTAAGATCTGATGGTCAAGCCTGATCCGGTACTTTTTTCCGTAAACCTCGTTCAGCTTGTTTTCAGCGTCGACGGCCGAGGTTTTCTTGTCTCCCGCGTCTGAGCGGATCTTGCACAGATCCTCGCTCTGAATCCCTTCGAGAATCCTGTTGTCTCGCTTTTCCTGCGAAAGAAAAAGGTCTTCGAACGTTTTGTAGATGTCATACCCAACCGTGTCTTGCAGGGGAGTGCCTGCAAACTTCACGACCAGCCTGTCAACGAGCGCCCGCGTGACGTTCTGGACGAGGAAGTTGTTGGCGTGCCCTCCAGCAAGGTCGATATCAAATACAAGCGCAAGCGAGCCCGGCACCAGAACCTCGTTCTCGTTCAGCTTGGGCACGGAAACATACAGAGTACTGCCAGGGCTGGCTTCAGAAGGGGTAAAGGTGATTCGATTGACTGCGCGCTCGGCCTTCATGGCGTGTACGGTCTTTTCGCTGTGCGTTGCGCGAAGGTTTTCTGGAACTGACATTGTATATGCACCGGCGATAATTTCTAATTTGAAAAATACTTGGCTTCACATATATCGCTATGGCGCAAAGCGGTGGCGATTTTGCTTACGAAGACCCCGACCTTGACAATCAGATTGACCACAAATCTGATGATGAAGAAGAAGAAGAAGAGGTTAACACAACCGGTCCTTTTCAGCCAGGCGCGGCGTCCACTCCCTACCACGGGGGCGAAAAAACGGAAATGAGTACTTTTCCTCACGAGCAGTCCGGCCTGCCTGACACTTCTTATCAAGAAGAAGCCCCTTTGCTCGGTGATTTCGTACATACCGATGACAAACCGGCCATGCTTGAAAGGGCAAAAGAAAAAATCAGAAGATGGTTCCCGAAGGTAGACTTCAAAAAATTGGGCCCAATTGGTTTCAGCAAAAAAGGAAATCAATCTGAGATCGTTTCATTTGGCCCCCGGGGAGGTGAGTCTAAAATTTTCAAGCTTGGCGACGGAGGGTTACTAAAAAGTTTCACAGACTCGAAAAATGCAGCTCTGGGGCCAAGAGCTGAAGACATCATTGCGGAAGACCGCGACACCATCAGAGAACAGCGCCAAAGACTGACAGAGGCTGAAATCCAACTTCAACAGGCGGAAACGCTCTCTTCGCAAAGAGAAGAAGAAAAGAAAGAAGTGGAAGCTCTGAGACGCAAAATCGAGCAAACCGACGCTAAGATTGATGGCATTCAGGATGAACATGGTTCGAATCTTGAAAGTGGAGCAGAGCTGCGAAGGCTCAAAGAACTGAAAAAGAACTATCAAACCGATCTTGAAAACAAGAAAAAAGCTTTGGACTCGCTCACAAAAAAAGCAATGGCCAGAGAAAAAGAACAAGCCAAGGTTGACAGACTCAGGGCCAGCCTCGCAGCAAAAGAAAGTGAAACAAACGCCATGGAAGAAAGGCTCAACCAAACAAAACCGTTGGACGACCTGAAAGAGCAGGAAAGCGAGCTGCAGCGCCAAAACGAGGAAGACCAGGCGATCATCCAAGATGAGAATGCTTCGCCCTCCGAAAAAGAAGCCGCAGAAGGCAGAGTTGCAGAAAGAAACGAGGAGATCGCCCGTTTGCAAACTCAGATCGCGGAAAGGGAAAGGGGGCGGCCTCTCTTGGGAAGGGTCAAGGAGATCTTCAAAAAATATGGCGTGACGTTGGCCGCCATTCTTCTCGCCGCCGGGACCACAATCGGCGCTGTCATCGGGGTCCTCACCAGAGGTTTGAAAGCTACCGGCAAAGCTTTGGGGAACGGCCTCAAAGCCATTGCCGCGAAACTCGGCTCTCTGCTGCCCGGGCTGATTGGCTCGATCGTGAGCTTCCTGTTCAAAGCCGCCGGCCAAGTCGTCGGGTTTCTGGCCGAGCACACCTGGCTGCTCATTCTTGCCGCGGTGGCCTTTTTGTTCCAAAAATATTTTGAGAAGCGCCGTTAGCCCGAAGCCATCAACAGAAATGCCGCAACTGCCACAAGACCGACAATCATCGCCGTTCTGTTGATTTCGTGTTGCGGGGTTTTGTCTGCAACCTCGGACTCCGGCGGAAGCGCTTGTTCGTTTTCAGGTGGCGGCGAAGCTTGTATGTTGGGCCGAACCACGCGCCCCGATTCGGCTGTTGCGGCTTTGTGTATCGGGTTGGACGGGTGGCTGTTGGGCGGGTTGATTTTTGACGGCCCGCCTGCCATGTGTTTGAGCCCAGCTTTTTTTGTGTCTGGATTTACCTCGTTGTTGACCCCCAGTTTCATCCCGGAGACCGCCTGTTTCAGCTTGTTGTTGTAACCGATCGTGCTTGCGGTGTTGATTATCATCTGTGCGGGCATGAGCCACGCCATGGGGGCAACAGCGAGATTGAGCCTGACCTTCGCTTGGTCCACCGCGAGCTGGTACCTTTGCACGCTCGCGGCCAAGTCGGGCTGTGTGATCGCGCTTTCCATCAGCACCAGGAACTCGCTCTGGGCTTCTCTCGCCCGACCGCCATTGCCGAGAATGCTGCTGCGGACGTTGACTTGCGCGCCCAGGACGCAGTAAACGAAAGCCTCGATTGACTGGTTGATTCTCGACAAGCCCGCCTGCGTTAAACCGTTCGCTGTGTTGGGCGCGAATCAGTCTGCTTGAGCATCTGAAGCGGCCCCCGGCTCGATGTAATAGATCAAGTCCCCATTTATTGCTTTGCCGCCTTCATCGCTGAATTTGTTCCATCCCGGGTATTTATAGTCGGTTTTCGACGGGTCCGCGCCTGACGCGTACACGTAAACGCTTCCCAGACCGTGGTTTTCCCCGTGCGTGAAGCGGAAATCGCTCGAGGGGGCAATGCCGAACTCGCTGCATATCCTTTTGTACGAAGCGACGTCGTAATGATTGTTGTATTGGTTGAACGGCGGGTCTCCGGGTAAAGCGCTCATGCTCTGAATTCCTCCAAGCTGGTACAAAATCCGCCTGACCGTGAAGTACACGTGGAATTTGTAGAAAGCTCTTATCTGCGGGGGGAGATCCATCCCGCTGTCAAATGTTTCGCGAGAAACTCCGCACCCCTGTGTCGCGCAGAAAACGGCGAAGTTGAGCTGCTGCGGCCAATATTTCATGTCTGGCCCTCCCAGCCAGCGTTTTGATTCGACTGCCGACGTGTGCCTGAGTTTGGTGTTTTGAAATATTTCTCGTAATTTCGTTGTGAAATGTTGGTCAGGCGTGACGTATATTTGGATTGGGGCGTTGAATATTTTTTTCAAACTTTGCGCTTTGCCGTCGAAAGGTACGGCAGGGATGGGCAAGGAAACTTTTGAGCCAAGCGGCGACAGTTGGTAAGGAAAACCCCCGCTGTCTCCCAAACCAAGCGCTTCTTTCATTTCGGCGCTCCAGTATTTTCTTTCTGAACCGAAGACGCTTTGAAACGAGTCTTCGCTTTCTTTGAAAAACACCTCTGCGGTCACGTTATTTTTCTCATCGATCGTTGCTTGTGAGATGAACCGGCTTTTGTCGGCTTTGGGGAAGCGGTTTAAAAAGCTTGTCCACGCCTTTTTCTTCGCCGCCTCCGCTTTTTTTAACGCAGGACCATTCCACACATTCGCCTTGTATTTTGAACATAATTTATTTGTTGAATATAAAAATGGTTGTTCTCACTCTTGTCACGCAACAGAACGGCGAGACCATCCATTTTGAAGAACCGCTCCCTGGAGCAAGCTATGCCAGACTTTTGAGTTGTTCTTTTTTCAACTCGTAGCATAATCTGAGTCGTGTTGGCAGAATGTTTTTCAAAGGAACCGACGACGTGGTTGCATCATTGCCTCAAGGGCATTACAATGTCGAGAGCCTCGTAAAAGAACTGCAATCCAGTTTTGAAAATTACAGGAAAAAGGGGAAATTGGTCTTGGAAACGAATAACCCCAATTCTGTTCTTAAAATTACAACCGCCGCTGGTAATGCACTCAATACTAATCAACCGAAAGAAGTTTCCGTTGATTACAGTTTGGCCAATTTTCTTGGAGTCGGGAGAAATATGAGGAAAGAGGAATATATCAAAAAGCTTAACAGCCCGAGTTGCTACTTTATCCACTGCGATCTCATCGACTCGTCAAAAAACTTTTTGAATGGAAAGAGGTCAGACCTTCTTGCCAAGGTTGACGTCAGAGGAAAACCTTATGAAAAAGTCAGCTACAACATCGACTCATCGCAAAACGTTTTCCGTGACGCTTCTACAGACAAGTTCATAAACAGCATCATCTTAAAAGTGAAGGATGAAAATGGCGAACTCTTTGATTTCAAAGGCCTGCCGCTTCTTTTTGAATTAGAGTTAAATTAATTTCTTTATATACGCAATGTCTTCGGCCAATCTGTTGCCACCAAACGCGCCGCCTGTCGAGCCACTATATCCGGTGGTGGCGGCAGAGCCTTCTCAAAATTTCCGCTTGCAGAAGGTCAACGAGATTTCCAACACATTGGCCGGCGAGGTCCACCACTATCGCCTCGTCGCGAAAAAATACAAACGCGCGAGAAAGTTCGTTAATTGGGGCGCCGCCGGCTCCAGCGTTCTCTCGGCAGCATTTTCCAGCGCGAGTTTTGGCTCCGCTCTGTCTGTGGTTGGCTTGCCCGCTGCCGTTCCTCTTGGCGGCGCTGGTGGGTGCTTCGCTCTCGTTTCGTCTGCGTTGATTCTCGCCGGCAAAAAGCTCGACTCGAAGATCAAGAAGCATCAAGAGATCACCACGCTCGCCGTTGCCAAGCGCGACACCGTCAACAGACTTCTCTCGAACGCTTTGAACAACAACGCCGTGTCTTCCCACGAGTTCGACACTATCCTTTCGGAGTTTCAGCAATATAATTTTCTGAAAGATCAGGTCCGGGCAAGGATGCTTCGCCAACCATCAACGAGAAAGCTTCTGATTTTGCTGTCCAAAAACTTGAGAAAGACATCCGCGGCAGACTTGAAGCCGAAATGATAAAAAAAATCACGAACCCTCCCGCTTCGAACTGAATTTCGAGCGAAAAAACACAAAACTCTCTCTTTGTCTTGTCAAAAACAGCTGATTGCGCTATTTGTGATGCCAAATAAATAGCCTTGATCTTTCGAGAAGGTTACTCACTGACGCAGTCATGCGCGAAATAGGGAAAACCCCCCGATCAGCTGTTTCTTTTTTATTGGCCAGGCCGAGAAGAAATTCCCTTTTCTTTCAAACTGTGGGCAAAAAATTGAAATCCGCCTGTAAAATTTCTTTTGACTTCAACATTCCTGGTGGCTTTGAAAATTCCTGATCGCTTCAACTGAAGCCAAGAGGAATGCAACGAGCTTAAACTGAAGCCTTCAGGAATTCGCAACGGGAAGCTTTGTCGCCTCAACCGGAACCGCGTCATGAAAGCATTCAACAACTTCGCGTGTAATGTCACGCACTTGTCTCTGCCACTCAGGCGTGAAATATTCATTCACGAGAAACGCAATCAAGTGAACACTGACAAGCATGTTTTTTTGGTATGCAAATGCGGCCGTGTGTTTTTAATGTAATTATTCAAACGAAGGTTAATGCCGCCGCTTTTTTCGCTAACTCTCCCAGCCAAAAAGGAACCACTCGTGCCAGTCATAACCGTCCCAGGAGCATGCTTTAATAAAATTCTTGTGCTCTTCGCTGGCTTCTATAAGCTCTATCGGCCAGCTTAGCGATGCTTTATGAAGCTTTCCATCCCTTTCGAAACAGGGGAAACAACAACCCTCGAAAAAGCAGTCCGCATATTCAAAGCAAATAACCATCCGCACAATCTGCTGCTTGAATTTGCAGAAAGGCAGTTTTAAAATATTCTCGTGTACCTTGGTCCACCCCATTTCTTTTTTTTTTCTTTGATTTTCAACGCGATGAACTCTTTGAGAATTATCTCACGAAGCTCTGGAGGGATGGTTTGAATAGCCTTTGAAATGGGGTCTAACCCCATTCCCCCAAAATTTTCGTCGCTTCGCGAAAAAAGCTCGCATGAAGACATGTGTATTTAGTCTGCAGAACGTTTCTCAAAAAGGCAAAAAAAACGTGGGGACCGCGGAACAGAAAGGTGCGCGCCATAAAATTTTCTTTTTGGAGAAGAGCACGCTCAGTGCATACTGCGCCGACATGGCTGCATGTGGGCTTTCCGAGGCCATTCAAAGCATCCCTCCAGAGCTTCGTGAGATAATTCTCAAGGAGTTCATCGCGTTGAAAATCAAAGAAAAAAAAAGAAATGGGGTGGACTGAGGTACACGAAGAACTTTCAAAACAGCCTTTCTGCAAATTCTTGCAAAGGCTGTCTTTGACGGTAATATGGTTTAAAATCGGTGACTGGTATTATGAAACATGTTGTTCTTCATGTTTCAGAGATCGGGAAAAATACATAAGATTTGGTTCAAAAAAACTGTTCATTGCGCGTTCAAAAGGAAAGCAAACACTGAAAGCTGCAAAAAAAGGAGAATCAAACCTGTGGGATGAGGTGTATTTTTGTGACCCAAATAAAGAAAATTAATCTCACATCGCGCTCGGTATAACGCACGGTCACGTTTCTCTAACTGGGGTGTTTTGCGCTCTGCGCGCGTTTTGGGCGTCGCGGGCTTTGCCCTCGTTTCTTTCTTGCAGCTCCCGCAAAACAAGCTCAAACTGTTTTTTCGCTTTTTTCCTTGCGCGGTACCGCCTCATTTTTAGCGCGCCCCCGCCGCACTGGCTGCACAGACGGTACTCGCTTATAAGACCGATCCCGCAGCCTCTGCACGGCTTTGGCTCTTTCATCCCTTTTTTCAGCTGGTAGTTGTGCTGGCCGCAGTACGCCCCGTAACAGCGCTTTCCGCAGCTTTCTTTCCCGCCCCGCTTCAGCCACCCGCACTTGTTCGGCGCTCGCGCCTTCCCCGCTCCAGCCATATTACACCCGGCTCGCCCCTTTCTAACATACCGCACTCCGTTGCCCCCGCGAGGGGCGGTTGAAACCGGTTTTGTCCCGTTTTTCCGTGGCCGCGGCCGCCTCTCCGCCGCCCCTCGTTTGGCGGGACGCTGCGCGGGGTCTCGCTGTTGTGAGTAGTATATAGGGGATTAACCAAATACTGTTTGAATGGGGGAGCGAGTTTGGGCTTATTGCTGCCCCCACCGTCAAGTCCAGCGGGGCGGTGGGGGGTGGACTGGACTTGACGGTGGGGGCAGCAATAAGCCCAAATGAGCTCCCCCATTCAAAACGGTATTTGGTTAATCCCCTATATACTACTTTTTTAGAGCGCCGGCAATATGTGCTATTTTCCCAGTTTCGGCAGGCATCCAACTTGTGTCGAGAGGACCGAACTTCAATTAATCCTAGAAAAATTCGATTAGAATTTTTAATCAAATAAAACTCATTTTAGTGATTGAATAGGTAAGGGCTTCGAAATCCCAGCTCATGCGAAAAATCGAATTTTCGAAGCAAAATCAGTGGTCGGTTTTTGCAGAGACAGCCTCTTAAAATATTAAGCTAGTAGTCGTAAATCTGTACGAACTATTATTTCCAATTATTAGAACACACTCGGTACTTTCGTTTAGGAATCGCTTTGCTGTCTCAAACATTAAAGACTCTCTGTCGACCGACATGTACTGCGCGCGTCACCCGAGGTTTCGAAACCTACAATTTGTTGTTGTCGATGGTTTCGCTCTTCAATCATTTATAATCCGAAGCATCCGTCTGGATTATTAGTAATTCATTGTCTTTAACAGTAAGATTCAATATCACTCTTAAAATTGAGGAGAACATTTGGTAGAAAATTGTCTGTTTGTGACATATTTGAGAAGCTAAACAACGGCCCGTACGATGTGATTCGGTGGAAGGTTTAGACAACAGAGACTCTGATCTTCAAGAGAATTATCGGAGGAAATATGTCCAGAATCGGTGGAGGAACAGTTATGATGCACTCGGATACAAGAAAAAACTATTGCTCACGTCTGCTGTAGTAAGGCTAGTGACAATGAATTGATTTTATTTTCTTTCGCATTTCAGCGTTCTGAAAAGACTATCGCATGGCCTGTCGATTAATCCAGTTTTAGGTTAACTAAGGCGAGATTTCTTGAAATTATATTGATGAAACTAAGCCCTTTCTCCGCTCTGTTTTTTTCCTTGAGAAGAAAACTTTTCTAGTAAAATGGGCAAACTGAAAACGTTTAAGTATCCGTACGAGACCGGTTATCGATCAAAACACTGTAGGGATTCTAAATCTCCAACGAAAAATGAAATAGTATTTATCGCTCTTATTCTGCATCACGACTAAGGCAGTACTCTAAACGAGGAAAGAATTGTAGATTCTGTATATATACGTTTGTGAAAGAAAATAAAAAAAAATAAAATTTAATTTATGGAATTGTTTCAGTTCTCGGCGTGGCGCCTATGGCGGCGTGAACTTTGTAGCTGACATTTGTCACTGTAGTATTCCTAGAAGTCACTAAGGTCAATAACTCGAGCAACACAAAGCCGCACTTCAAACTCACGCTCGTACACACATGCACACACACTCGCTAGGTCATCTGACCACTGTTCATAGTCCCGGATGTCCACAGGACACCATATTCACCTCGCGACGCGAGGTCAGAATTTCAAAATACGTTCAAAGCTCTTAGCCAAAAGGCATCAAAAGCAAACATATTACATCTGTTTTTACCAGTAATTTAAATTTGAGGCCGCCAAATGCCCAAAATCCTTTCGATTTTTCTAGAAGTTTCTTCAGCGACAGAGTCAAAACAAAAACAAACGCTCGCAAAGCATTCAGGTCGACAAAGAGTCTTTAATTAAGGGGCTACTGGTTTATCAGCTTTTCTGTAATGTGATGCCCACAACGACCAAAGTTTGTTGGTTGCTCTGCTTGCTTAAGGCGGGGGTCTACCTGGATTTAAGTGACGTTTTAGGAAGTTCAAAGAGGGACTAAAAGGAAAAAAAGTTTTGGAACACCACCAGACAGTTGAACGCCCCCCGAAAGGGTACCCTAGGTTGGTGGACAACTGTTTGGTGTACGTCTACCAATTTTTAACTTCACATTCTAACTTTAAAACAACATCAAATCATCAAAATTTCCTATTTCCATAAATGATTTTACTAATCCTTTGGGAAAAACTATTTATCCCCAAATATACCCCAAAATCACCAAAAAAAATTTACAAAACGTAGATATGCGGGATGAGCAGAGATATTTTTGACTGCTTGAAACGTGAACGAGATATTTGCGCTAAAACCATAATACCCAGCCAAAATACGGCCTTCATGTTAACCCCCGTCTTAATATGCTAGTAGAACATTCTCACCAGCACATCTAAAACCCTGGAGAAAGAAAATTACTTTTGATCGTCATGATCGATCAGATTAGATATACACAATATGTCATATTTCTGACATGTAACCTTTACATGCTGTAAAATGAAATGAGTGTCATTACATAGTGCTTTGATGTGTAGTTTGGTGAACAGTGGCCATGCATCAAAAATGGTTTTCAAAGATTCCCCAAAGTGTGTGTAACATACAAACTTCAGTGTGACAGCAGAAGCATATCACCTCTAGGTGATATGATTCTGGTGACAGTCATTAATTAAATAGTCCACGCAATCCAGTAGAGCGACTAGCTAGATAAAAGAAGAAATCAGTCAGAAAGTATGTGATTCATAGGCTACTAGAGACGCCTCAGATGTGGTTTCTGATTGTACAGTTATTGTATTGCCTTCATTTTATCGCCACTATTGGAGTTATTGTTGATCTTGAATATCCCGCTGCCAATACAGCCTCCAAGCAAAGACAAAATAATACCAGTAGTCGCATCCCAACGTAGCCAGAAAAAACAGATCACGCCAATGCATCCAGCCACACCAATTCCTATCAGGGCACCCGGGTCAAAACTTGACGCCCGGTTGCAGAAGTATTCGAAGGCGCAGTAGGTCAAGCCGCAGACAAAGGTAATGTATATGACCGTGATAAGGAGGTCTGCTGTGCTCAGGAACATTTCGTCTATGCTCTGTTGGCTCTGTAACATAAAGTGGAAAATGCAAAACACATGAGGCAGTGCAATTCCAAAGTTACCATCATCAGGGCTCACCAGGGTATTGGTTATGGTCATGACATTTCTCACATTCAGGATCGCCTCTTCGACCACTTAAGATGTGTGTCATGTGTCTCTTAGGTACCGTTACAATAATAATAATAATAATAATTATTATTATTATTATTATTATTATTATTATTATTACATGAATACATGATCACCTGCCCATTACAACAGTGAGCTATAAAACAATTTAAAACTAAAAAAGTATACCGATAATAATGTAAAATGAGCTCAAAACTATCTCAATTTTGTTCAAATCTATTTTATGTGCTATTTTTATCCAACTCTTTTGTATTTTTTTTTTTACTATTTTTCTGGAATACTTTAAATCAAGTTTTAAATCTATTATTTTGAAACAAAAAATGGCAAAAAAATAGTCAAAGAGTGCTAGTCAAAACTTCTGTAACTTAGCTTTAAAATAGCTCTAAAGTATATGAATGAAAAAAGTTGAAAATAAAATAGGTTGAAAATAGCCTTAAAATAGACATAAGATAGAGGTAAATAGACATAAAATTGGGTCAAATAGGAGAAAAACCTTGGAAAATAGGCTGAAAATAACATAAAACAGGGATAAAATAGTTTTAAGGTAGACGCCCTTCTCTTAAACATATTTTATCCCTGTCCAGAAAGATCATAAAAAATAGGAGCACGTGATCCGAAACGATTGACCGCGGGGAAATATTAAGGTTCAGGAACTAGGCAATCCAATACTCACCACTTGTTCAAGTCGTGAAGGCTATGATTCAAGTCGTTCAAGTGGTACGTACGACTCGTTAGAGGCGTAAAATAGAGCTTACAATTGGTACCATTGGTTTAAGTGATGAATGTGGTACGTTTCAGTGAAAAAAAAACACACTTTGGAACTTTGCATGTCATTGCTACGATTATCAGTTGAGTAAGGCGCGACGGAAGTTTGGTAACCAGGTTTTAACCTTTAAATCGTGTTGTTGCCACGGGCAACTGGCCCCGCTTCCAGTGGCAACTTAATTGTTACGTTGGCCTTTGACGTCATTAGCAACAAAGCGCGCGAAACTTTAGGCGACGATATTGTTACCATTGGAAACGAGGAAAGTTGTCCTTGAAAACACCGTAATTTTAAGGCCAAAACTTCCTCACCGAAAGTCCGTCGAGCTTTACTCAACTGATAATCATAGTATGGACACTTAGAATATTTCAGCCCAAGTTTAAGGTAGGGACCTTGTCAACTTGCACTACTCGTACAACTCGTGCAACCGGTGAACTGTATCTCATTATGGACACTTAGAATACTGATTTCAACTCAGGTTTAAGGTACGGGCCTTGTGAACTCTTACGACTCGTGCAACTAGTGCAACGGGTGAAATTGCATCTCATTATAGACACTTAGAATATTTCAACCCATGTTTAAGGAAGGGGCCTTGCCAACTCGTATGACTCGTGCAACTGGTGAAATTGCATCTCAGAGAATGGGCCTTGTCAATTCGTACGACTTGTACGACTCGCGCAACTGGTTAATTAAACGACGTCTCATTATGGAAGGAGTCTCGCTAACTCGTTTGATTCTTTTCAAGTCGAGCAACTAAAGAACGTTGTTTCACTTGAGTCGCTTCATTTTATACTTTCTATTTTTTTTTTTTATTGTTGTTGACCATAAACTCAATCAAACGTCTACATTTCGCGTGTTTTTTTTAATTCTTCTCGATAGAGAACATAAGCGAACATAAGCATAAGCATAAGCATTCGAACATAAGCGAAGATACGATAGTGTGAGTCGAAATTGTTGCAGAATGCAAGGAAGATGTCATTGTTGGAGGCTGCAGCACTACAGCAAGCTTAGAAGAGAGTATTCCCCTTCATTCATTATCTCGATGACACACGTCTTGAAACAAGAAAAAGACGAAAGAAGTGGGCTGATCTGGGCGAAGTCATATCGAAAGAGGGAGGCATCAAGGATTTCGATCTCGGTTTCACCGCTGCTGTAAAAAGGTCTTTTAAAACCTAGAGATTTTCATGGCCTGTTCATTCTACTCTGGCTTCTAGTGGGAAGCTCCACATTGTCAAGGTAGATCAGGCACGAATTTGGGATAAGCCGGTAGCCTTCTAACTAGTGAATTCAAACGATTCCCCGAGTCCCAGACCAAAATAATGCGGAAATCATAATACGGCAAATTAGACGGATCGAGTTTTTTTGCCCTCGAAATAGACTTTCAGAAACAAATAGACAAAAACTTCGTCTTACAATGAGGCGATTAAGATTGCCGATGAACCAGCTATGTATTAGACTATTCGCAGCCCTCTATTTTCTCGTATTTTTTTCAATAATTGAATGCGCGAATAGAATCGCGAGAGAACTGGGCGCGAATGAAAAACGGGAGACTTTACAGGGGGAGCTCGGTTCCGGCGGGTATATTTTGCAGGTTGCAGGTTGCAGGTTGAAATTTAATTATAACTGGAAAACCGCTGGCACTAAAAATAATTAATAACCTATATACTCGTCAGGGGTTCTTATATAAAGTAGTTCGCCTCCTTCACATAGTGAAAACACGATCGATTCGCGCTATAAGTACTTATCGATCGACAAGCTGAGACCAGTGAAATCTCTTCAAAGCCATCTGGATGGCCGCTCCACAGACGTTTCCATCGATTCCAGATTTGGCCCGGGTCCTCAACAACAGAAGATTGCCATCACAAATGAAGTAAATAAATAAAGAAATAAAATAATATAAGATTTTAACCGACGGAATATACTAGCAAAAGCTCAGTGTGCTTTCAGTTTGGTACTCACAGGGAAGAAACCAAATTCAGCAGATATTTCAGATGATATTTCAGATGTTTCTTCAAAAACAATAATTCATTGCAGGTTTAAAATCATAGGAATATACTCTCCTCACATCGCTTCGGCCGGTTTGGCACTTAGGTGGAAGCCATCTTTCTGAGCGATTGTAAACGGCGTCACGTAACAGTCACGGTAAGTCTACCACCTGTACGTTTCTTTTAAGTGCCAGCGGTTTTCCAGTTATAATTAAATTTCAACCTGCGACCTGCAACCTGCAAAATATACCTGCCGGTTCGGTTCACTCACCTTCCCGTCCCAGGCTTCTGTTCCCGTCCCAACTCCCGCTTGCTTCGCGCCCATTTCGCTCGCTTCTTCTTTCGCGCGCGTTGAAAAATAGCGAGGCTGTCAACAGTCTTGCCATGTACTCAGTCCGGAATATCCCGATAAATTAGGACATCTGTGATGTCACGAAACTCAGGTTTCAACTAATGAGAATGCGTGTTTTGGTTGGAGTGTTGTGTTTCACAACAAACCAAGAGATTCAAGATGGCGGACAAAGAGAGTCGCGAATACTTTCCAATGCCATGAATGCGGGCGTTCAGGAGGTATATATTTACCTCGAATTGAGTTAAATACTGTCCAAATTATAAAATAAAAGGAAAGTTTGGGTTTGCGTTCCATGTCACAGACAATTCTGCCCAGATAACGATTATCCTCGGACCGAAGGAAGTACTACGGAACGCAATGCGGGCCATGTTTGACGAGCTGCTCTTATCATTCTTTGAAAAGAGACCATACAACCAGTAAGCATCTTTACTCTGCATTTTTCTAAGCACAGAAATGATCAATACGAGAATTGAGGCTTTCCTCTTATCTAGGGATTATCGGGCCGAAATCGACAGCACGCGCGTGTTCTTATATGCCAGCAAAGATTAATTTTAAATGTTCAAAATGTTATACGTTTTGGCTAAATCGAGGAAATGAAATCATTATTAAAACATAATTTTCAATATCGCATATGAGTGAGAAATTCTTGTTCTTTTATACAAAATAAACTATCCAAAATTTTAGTGCTGTCAGATGCATGGATAGTCAAAAATTCTGTTAATATATTTTTTGTAAATCTGAAATTTCTCCATTTTGGTATTTATTTCAAATATTCTTTGTATCTATTTGTTACTGTGCTAAAAGATATCATGCGTGATTTCCACATTTAAATTATGAAAACTTACGTATAATTGCTCACTTTCACAAGTTATTTACCCAAAAATATCAAAATATAATTCCTGGACAGGTTGACAAGGGAGCATTTCACAATCCATCCACATGTCCCAAGGTTTTATATATTTATTTAAAGTATACAAAACAAATTCAGTCTTGAAAGTGAAATCCATTTATTTTATTCACTCTTTAGGTACTGTCGACCATGAATTTGCCTCTTGGCAGAATGCAGGACCTGAAACAAATCACAAGCGCTTAGAAGATTATTACATTGCTTACAGATGTCAATATTATTACAAATGTATTTTTCGTTATAAAATATGAATTTATTTTGAATGTAGTTACCACATTAGTCTCACTAAATAAGAGGGTGCCCTCAAGTGGTCTGATGACTCCTATGTTTTCTATTTTTTATTACATATTCTTAACCAAACTGATATGTTTCCTGTTCACAACCAATTAATGTTTTGCATTAGTTTCACAATTAGTCATGTTCAACACTCGACACTACATTCTAAACTCTTGTACCTTTTCAGTCTTTGCTTTAATAAAAATTATTTTGCAAAAATATTACTTTCTGGTACATTCAAGCTTCATGGGGAGGTGAAAAGAATCATCATCTACTAGGAACAGCTGTAGTGTATATAGTTTTTAAAAAATGCCAAAAAAAAGAGTACAATGCCCCCTACAAACCTTAACTTACATGTTTGCATGGCCCTCAACGTCTGGTAAATGAGCACAAACAATCTCTCTACCCTTTGTGCCTTTCCTTGGGATACTGATTGCATCCATTTACAGGGAATCACTGCACTACCCCTGGACTGTCTGTTTCGCTGCCACTTCTGTGCCGTAGGTGGTTTTCAACAGGCTGCTGGCTCTCCAGTGATACAACTGGGGTGCACATTCGGTGAATCCACCAAAACAGAGGGGTAACCCGAAAACACTGACCCCCGGTCCGCGGACTCCCACAACGGACCGGGTCCGCGGACTACCCTACGGACCGGTCCATGGACTACCCCTACGGACCCCCTCTACGGACCACCCTATATTAGTGTAAAAATAATAAACAAAGATTTCTCTTACGGGTTGTTTAATAGATTCAGACTCGTGTCGGTGATTTTTCGAGTGTTACACTGTGCAAATGTAACAGACTTGGATTTTTAATACCCCACCCCCCCCCCCCCCTCACCTCCCCCCAAAAAATGCCTAAAAGCTGTTTTCAGCGTAAGGAGATGCCGATGGTAAGAAGGAAAGTTCTTACCTTCCATTCGTGGCTCAATCTGGCTATGGAAGATATATTTTTAGGCCGTTTATTCTTGTTTGTATCTGTTATTCCGCTGAGTAAATTGTGAAGCCTGGAACGAGTTCACGAACCCACGGGAGGATGGGCTGAACAAAATGGCAGTTCGAGGGGAAAGAACACAAATTTCGAGGCTTCCCGGAGGCTTCCCCGTACGCGTCTTTCGTATACTTTATGGCCACAGCAAAGGAAATGGCAATGTGCAATTATATAAATTGCACCCTAGCCTGAATCCAGGTCTGCCCATTTGCACAATGACGTTCGAAATTTCGCCGTCACGAGTAATTTCTTAGACAACCCGTAACTGAAATATTTATTTATTATTTTTATTATATTTTGGGGAGTGGTCCGTAGAGGGGGTCCGTAGGGGGAGTCCGTGCACCGGTCCATAGGTAGTCCGCGGACCCGGTCCGTAGTGGAGGTCCGCGGACCGAGGGTCAGTGTTTTCGGGTTACCCAAAACAGAGACCTTGTTTAATTTCGTCCGCGTGCTTAGCGACGTCTTCTTTCCCCTCTTTTCCCTTTGCTTTTTCCCCAAAAATTCGGCAAAGTGCCTCGAGCAGTCGAGTATGCTCTTCCATGTACTTAAGAGAGAGAAATTGAAAACAACTGTCATAAAAATGAAGGAACGATGCATTACTCAAGCCTTATAACAACAGCGGTTCAGGTACACTTGTAAGGCCTCAAATTCAAAGAGAGTTTACAAAATATCGGCGTTGTTTACAACCGTGTAATTTGGCATGATGAAACTTTAACAACACTAGAACCAGTAAAAAATATACACAGGTCAATGAAAAATAAGTAAATCCTAGAAAAAAACGCGTACACTTTACTAACCTTAATATTCGGCCACAAAATCGCGTCTACATCGTCGCTTGACACCAAAAAAACTCAATGATTAGGAGACAGTCAACGTTTTCCCACTACCAAAATGGCCGCTTATTCTTCTTCTCAACGTTTGGTCGCAAAAAGTCCTGGATAATGCTGGCCAGACTTTGTGCGAGACTGGAAACAACATATTTTCTTTGTCCGCATGAAAGGTCCGCCATTTTCCCTGCTAACAATAGCTTCATGACGTCATGGCCGTCCTAATTTATCGGGATATTCCGGACTGGTACTTGTGGATTTCATATACAAGCAACACGCACGAGGTCGATAATTCGGCTAAGTTTCCAAATGGCCCTTCTGCATACACATTTGTTTCGTTCTTTGAGTAACGAAATATATCTCAATTCATACAAACTTAAAACAAACCAAGCAATAATAAATATATCAGGAAAGTAAAAAAAAGATTTAGATTCTATTATATCGACGAGAGATTGTCGCGCTGAAGGAAGAATGACAAAAATACAGTGAAGGGGAATTGCATTCATTTAACTGACAGTGCACTGAACCTTTTGTAAAGACGTTTGCAACTAGTAAACTAGTAAAGAATTTGTGTAGCTTGCCGGTTTCGCTCCCAATCGAGTTCGTTACATGTTTGCTACACACAACTTCCAGTTCGCTACCTATTTAATTCGAGTTTGCTACTATCGATAAACTAAAACTGCGATACTTAACTGTATCAAAAACCAATCCAACCGTACCCACCATACTCCAGGCTTCTGGAGGACGCTCCTTCAATGCCGAATAAATAACCGGTCACAGCTGAAACGTATGAAACCGCTAAATATGTCTGTGCTTAACCTTTCTTCGACGCTTCTGCCGCTAAATACTGAGCGATCTCCACTAACGTATGTTTGTTATGACTTTCAAGTGCTTGTGTAAAATTAAAAAGGATTCAAACTTCATTTCATTAGGTTGTAGAAGTTTTAAGACAGTGGCAAATGCATGTATGCTTAAGGATGTCGCGCTTATAATGCTGACACATCTTTATAGTGTTCCCAGGTTTCTTTTGGGAAAGCTTCAAATTACTCCAGGCTAAATTTTACATATGTTCAAGTTCAATAATTGTTTTATAACATATTATAATGAAGTTTCCATATAAAGCGCGCTTTGCTTGGCCGAGACAGCGTGCTTTTTCAGAGAACAGATGTACAGTAAGTTTAATTGGAATTTTTTGCTTAAAACACTTTCATGGAGCGTAATAACGCTCGTTCCCTAAAAAGCGATCTCTGGTCATCTCAGCGAAGTGAAACTCAACAATTACAACACTAACCCGACGAGTAACCAGTTAAAAGCTTGCTCTGATATTCTCTCCTGTACTCGGAGTAGAACCAGTGGGAGCAAAGTTTCCCCCTGGGGAATGTTGAAGAAACATGATGTCAGTAGCCTTTTAGCGTCGGCGAAAATTGTCGTAGCATCTCAGCACAAAAGCGAAAGTTCAAAGGAAGAACTCTCTGTCTACCAGGCGCATATACAACCTAGTTATAGAGCACTAAAGCAAGCTGTAGCACCACAGCAAGCTTAGGAGAGAGTATTCCCCTTAATTCAATACCTCTATCTCGATGGCATTCTTCCAGAAACAAGAAAAAGGCGAAATAAATGAGCTGATCTGTGCGAAATCATATCGAAAGATGGAGTCGTCGAGGAGTTATTCCACGTCGGTTTCACCGTTACTTTAAAAAGGTCTCAAAAACTAGCAATTTTCATCTCCCGTATATTCTACTTTGACTTTAAGTGGGAAGCTCGACATTGCCAAGGTTGATAAGACATGAATTTGCGATTAGCCGAGAGCCTTCTAACTAATCAATTTAAACGATTCCCCGAGTACTAGACCAGAATAATGCGGAAATCATGACACGGCAAATTAAACCGGCGGATGGAGTTTTTCTGTCGTCGAAAGAAATACTTTCAGAAACAAATAGTAAACGAAACTTTCGTCTCACAACGAGACGATTAAGATTACGGATGAGCTAGCTATGTATTAACTGTTCATAGCCATTTATTTTCTCGTATTTCTATTCCATCATTGAACGCGCGGATAGAATCGCGAGAGAACTGGGCGTCAGCTCAAAACGACTTGACCGGGGTGACTCGGCTCACTTACCTTCCCGTCCCCACCCTCGCTTGCTTCACGCTTGCCTCGCTCGCTTCCTTTTTCGCGTGCGGTGAAAAATAGATTGGTTGCGAATAGTCTAGCTATGTATTTGTGGATTTCATATACAAGCAACCACACAAACACGAGGTCCACAATCCGGCCAAGTGTCTAAAAGGCCCTTCCGCATACACAGTTGTTTTGTTCTTTGAGTAACGAAATATATCTCAATTTATACAAACTTAAAACAAACCAAGTAATAATAAATATATAAGGAAAGTAAAAAAAACGATTTAGATTCTATTATATCGACGAGAGAATATCGCACTGAAAGTAGAATGAAAAAAATACAGTGAGGGAGAATAGTATTCATTTAACTGACACTGTAATGAACCTTTCGTCAAGATCCTGTCGACGGACTTTGGATAATTTTAATACTAGTAGGAAATATGCAACTTTGTGTAGCTTGCCGGTTTCGCTACCAATTGAGCTCTACTGTCTACGTTCGAGTTCGCTACACGCAACTTCTAGTTTGCTACCTATTTAATTCGAGTTCGCTACTAATGATAAATTAAAACTTTGCGAAACTAAAGTGTATCAAAAAAAGCAGTTCAACCGTACCTACCATACTCGACGCGTCGGGAGGACGCTCCTTCGATACCGCTTGAATGACTCATGGATTACCACTGAAACCTATAACGCCGCTGAAATGTCTGTGCTTAACCTTTTTTCCACGCTTGTGCCGCTAAATACTGAGCGATCTTCACTAACGTAAGTTCGTTTTGACTTGCAAGTGCTTGTGTGAGATTAAAAAGGATTAAATATAATCGAGATGCAAACTTTATTTTATAACGTTGTACAAGTTTTAAGACAGTATCGAATGCATGTATGCTCATGGATGCCGCGCTTATAATACTTACATACATTTATAGTGTTTCCGGGTTCCTTTTGAGAAAGCCTCAAATCACTTCAGGCTAAATTGTGCAAATGTTCAAGTTCAATAATTGTTTTATAACATATTATATTATAATATAGATAGGACCCTGTGTGCGCTCTGATTGGTCAAAAACCCATGTTTTTATCAGATTATAAAACATAGAAAAAGTGTGTTTAGTTGTTTTTCGCCACATTGCCTCTATGTCATAAAGCAAATGAAGAAGCTTAAGCCTTGTGTTACAGTGTAATAAAACACTTCTGACATTTGAGAACACTCGAGAAATGTTGAAAACACGAGCCGCAGGTGAGTGTTTTTTACATTTCCCTCGTGTTCTCAAATGCCCGTCGTGTTTTATCACAGTGTAATACACGGCTTAGGCTTCTTTATTTGTTAAATAAAAACTGATTTGTAACCAGGTGGTTTCTGCTATGCCGTACAAACTAGTTCCCGGATTTTGGTATTACTACATGCGCACGCATGCCACATGCATTCTTGTCCCCAGAGCTTCCGTTTCTTTTGGTCACTTGGTCGGCGAAACGGAGGACATTGGTAGCAGCAATTACTGGATGTCCGTAAATCACGGACATCCGGTAACGCAGGCGTAATTTTTGTCCGCATATCTGCTCATGCTCAGAAACTAATCCTGAGGGAGAGGTGGAGTGTGTTCTTCAGTGTTGACAGATCGGACTTCAAAGAAGGGTAGACAAAGGTTTTCACTTCGCTGAAGTTAGGTGATTTAGAGTTAAAAAGAGAACAGAAAGCCTCCTTGAATTCCGTCGCTTCAAACACGGTTGCAAGCTTGTCTCACGTTACCAACGGGTTTCGTTGTGCATTTTGTGGTGAACCGTCTAGAAAAATTCAGGGATCGGTAGCTGTGTCCTTGTTGTTTCTTTTCTTCGTATTCGATAAAAAAAAGAGATGTTTAAAAGAGCGAAGTGCAGTTGTTAAAGCAAAGCAATCAGGATACTACATGTAATACGTCTATCGATGACACCGTGAAATTTGTGTATGGATACATGGAAGATTTTATGGAAATCAGCCTTGGAAATTTCATTACTGACCGGAGCATTTAACTGTAAGCCATGCTGATAGATAAAGGGAAGATTTTCTAGTGGTAAGAACTATTTACTTCCTGGTTATTTACATAGGTTTGTAAGGAGCAGCAGAATAAAGACCTGTTGAACTCAGGATAGTTAAGACGATGTTTACGATCGAGAATGGCATCGTTGAACTGCTTTGGTTACGCGGAAACTTTTACAACTCTTTCGGAACGATTGGGAATGGTCGCCAATTGTTTTGCTCTTTTTTTCGTAAAAGCGCGCCAGCGAAGGTGCCGCCATCCGGGCCGGAAGTAAAATGGAATGCGTAGAGCTTTGTAATTTTCATTTCTGCTGCGCATTCATGTTTTTCAGCCAATGAAAAATTCAAATTTTTTGGTGCGTCCAGAGCTACTCGTCAACGACATTTTAAGGCGACTAGCAGTAGGGACGAGAATGGCCGTTATGTTGAGTCGCCATGTCCAGCCAGATTATTTCGTGAGACACAACAGATTGGCGACGAGAATTCAGATCCCATGCCATGAAAATAGAAATTTCGAATCTACGCCACGGTGCCGATTGACTGGAATACCTACGTCGAACGAGTAGAGCAATACTTCATCGCCAACGAAATTGAAGAAGAGGAGCAAGTGGCAGTGATGCTCAGCCTAATGGGAAACAAAACATTCGGGCTACTGACGGTCTGCCTGAGCAAAACCGTCCGACCTGTCCTTTAAAACTATTGCAGAAAAACTACAGAAACATCCATCACCGAAACCACTACTCATAGCAGAGTGATTCCGCTTTCACAAGAGAAATCAACTTGAAAGTGAGCCCGTAAGTACTTACCTTGCTGAATTAAAGAAGTTGAAACTGTATTGTGAGTTTGGAACGAACTTAAATGACGCGCTAAGGGATAGACTTGTACCGGTGTAGACTGCACAACGAATTTATCCAGAAACGGTTGCTCTCGGAACCAGAGTTGACATTAGCAAAAGGGACAGAAATTGCATTATATAGCCATGGAAGCTGGGGCGAAAGATACCTTAGAGTTACAGGGCACTAAAGAATCAGAAGTTAACAAAGTACCCAATGGAAGCGACAGAATACCAAATGTGAAACTGAAGTCCCGCGATCATTGTTAGAGATGTGATGATACTACACATGAATCATAGGAGTGTTACTTCATTAACGAAACGTGTCGGAAATGTGGGAAACTGGGCTACATCCAATGATCGAGTTTGCGGCTCAAGAAAGAGTCAGAACTTCAACCGACGAAGAAAGGATGAAAAGCCCAATCTGCCTTCCTTTGAGGTGGATGATGAACGCGATGATGGTAGCTTAGTTGCACTACTAGAAGTCAATAATGTTAACCAAGTGGCAGCTGGGGATGTCATCTGGGTGAAAACAAAGATTAATGGTCACATCCTGAAAATGGAACTCGACACAGACTCAGCAATATCCACACTCCCATTGCAAGAGTACCGACAAGGGAACATTTCCAAACACACCACTGGTGGACACAACTTCTATTTTGAAAACCTACTCAGGAGAGAAGATAAAACCAGAAGAAAAACTGCTTGTTCGTGTGGAACAAAACGATCAACTTAAGATGGTGTTCAGTTTAGACGGATAATCCGTCTATTTTTATCCGTCCGATTATCCGTCTAAATACACGGATAATCGGACGGATAAAACTAGACCGATTATCCGTCTAAAATGAACACCGTTTCGTTTTCACACTAAGGTGGATTATCCGTGCTGGACGGATAACCTGTCTTAGACGGATTATCCGTCTCTAGTGTGAAAACGGCCAATGTCTGTGCTTAACCTTTCTTCGACGCTTCCGCCGCTAAATACTAAGCGATCTTCACTGAGGTAAGTTTGCTGTGATTTGCAAGTGCTTAATAGGATTGAAAAGAATCGAGTTGCAAACTTTATTTTATTACGTTTGAAAAGTTTTAAGACAGTGTCGAATGCATGTATGCTGATGAATGTCGCGGTTATAATGTTGACTTACATTTATACCGTTCCCGGGTTTCTTTTGGGAAAGCTTCAAATTACTCCAGGCTAAATTTTACATGTGCTCAAGTTCAATGATTGTTTTATAATTAAGAAATAGAAAACATGTACCGTGTTTCCATCGAGTTTTAGTATAAATCTACTAACGTTCTATCACGAATGCAGTTCTCTGATTGGCTACGCTACTCACTATCTATTCTGTGATAGATAGTAAGTAGCGTAGCAGTGCGCCCTTGTTAACAAAATAACGGCGGCTTCTTGGCGTTTTCGAAGTGTCTGTGTACAGCAGTTAGATAGAGTTTTGAACGGCTAGTAGATTTCTACTAAAACAATTAGATTATTCGCTTTCGATTTTTATGCGTGATAGTTGACTCGTGCTGCAGCCTCTCAACTATCACGCGATAGAAATCTCGAGCTCATAATCTAATTGTTTATTAGTATAATTTCAGAGCTGAACAAAAAGTTTCCAGCAATCTAATTGGTTGAACGATTCCTTATATGACGCTATATTCACCGCACCAGAACAAAGGAGACTTTTGTCTGATTGCCTGATTTGTTACCCTGGTACTCAGGCTCTTACTAAGCGCGCGCTGTCGAAATCTTAAAAACAAAGATGGCGTCCGAAAGAGCGATTTCACCGTTGACTTTGCTTCATCGCTTGTTCTAGAGTTTTAGGCAAATGTTGCAGTTTTCTTGCTTTGTCCTCTTTTTCATAATGGTAGGAAAATGTAGGGCGGGAAAGCTCAAACTTCTCACGGGTTACCGTTTTCGATTTTACTGGCGAACAACTGTTTTCCTCGTGGCTTTGCAGGCCGGAAAAATGTTCCGCAAGAAGTGCAAAAAACGCAAATGTAAAGTTTAGAGAAGGGGTAGTGTGTAGAAAGTGCTGCTGTAAGTTAATTAACAAGAGTGCAAGGGTGTTACAGTAAAAAAGGAGTTTGTTGTGTCTTTTTAATTAATTCAATACATGTATCGATCTGTAAAAACTTACTTTGATTGGCTTCCTTGGAAATCAATGTGATATTCTTGTAAAAATTGCGTTCTCCACTCTGAATCTTGCTCTGTTTTTATGAGCATTTGCAAGATAGGGAAGTTATATAAAAAATGGCATTGACATATACGCATAAAGTGAGCTTTTGAACTAACCAGTTTCAAGCATCCTTCATCCCTTTCATCATCTCAATGACCCAATGACAGAAGTAGGAATGGCTGTGTAGAGAAATCTTTTATCTGCCTCATGACAATTGACTGGCAAAGAAATGTTTATTTTACTCATTCAATATTTCTGCACCACTTCTGGTTTCCCACATAACTTTGAAGAAGTCAATGCCTAAGGAGAAACTGTTGAGGATCTTTATTACCTTAGTTTCTTTGTACAAATGAGTTTCCATATGTCATGCTTAATTTAATTTTGTTGCCAGTGCACGTACTCTAAAACAGCTGCATCAGCAAGAAAACAATGGCAAAAGACGTTTTTCTCACTGTCACAGCCTCTAAACTAGATACAAAGTTATGAATACCGTAAACTTTCTTCAAGTCGTAAGTTTATGTAAGATACTCGAAAATGGTTCGTGACAAACTGATGTCACGCTATGGTCGAAAGAAGCAAATTTTGGTCGTGGAAGATTTCTCTTCGAGGTGAATTTTGGGCAACCGGGACACCGGAAACATCCTCATTTCTTTACGTTAAACTGTAGCAGAGTAAGTGTAGTTTCACTAGTTAAAGCCGATTCCCATATCACAAATTAGTTTTTCGGATGTTCACAAAAACGCCAGCTCAATCAAGACGGACCAACCGATAAAACAGCGTTGCCAGGGAGTATCGTGAAATCAAATGCAGGGATATTTTGTTTGATAAGGTTTATAACAACAAGGGTTGGCTGGAGTAAACTTTCACTCAACTTAAATCAAATGAATGCTTTTCTTCAACAGTATAAAACCATGCCGCTCATTTTAAGAGCTGTAAAACGCGAATCGTTATAAACTGAATTTCTAGAATCTAATTCCGACCTCAAATCACTCACCCGACTAATAGTAAACAGAGGAACACCGGAAACAGGGTACCAAATTTTGCCGGGGCATAGTGCACATTAAACAGTCACCCATTAATGGAATTCACATGTCACGAAGGAGTACAAAAGTCTCAGAGGTTTGAAGACAAATTTTAATTTTGAATTAAACAAAAATTTCATTTATCGATCACAACATTCACTTCACTTGAAAATGAAATGGTTTAACTCAAAAACACAAAGGTACCCAGAATATGAAAAACAACTTCATAGCAATGCTGGACTCGAATTTAGTGAAGGACTGACGAAAAAAGAAATGGTCAGATTTTCTTGTTTAACCACACTTTGAAACCGAAAATGAGAACAACATGGTTTTCTCATCTCCGCAAGATGAGACGAATAAAAATCTAAAATATAAACTCAAGGAACCAGTAATACGTTTTACTTACCACAGTAGCCATGTTCCTTTTGGTTGGCGTCGAATAAGACCTGTGGTACTCTTCAAAGCACTGCAAAAGTGAATCAACGCTTGCTTTGCTTCATCTTTGTTCCAAGGAAATCGCCATCTTTGTCGGTGACATATGTGAACGAAAAGCAGTTTATCGACCCTAAAATTGCCATAAGCGAAATGAAACGGGCAGTTTTCTCTTCACTTTAAATTGCTTTTCACGGTAACATGCCTTACATGATTCACTGAGGACCAATTAAAGAATGATTCTCCTTCGAAAGTTCGGTTGTCAAATTTAGCAGCACCGAAAACCGCGTGTTCAAGCAAAAGTGCGAAAACGGTAAAACTTTTTTTTTACTTTTTCGCTCATGCGCAGAAAAGTCTCCTTTGTTCACCAGGCGATGAATATAACATTTTCTAGGCCTAGTTACTTAGCTCGCCACCTTTGCCATCTCTCAAGTAAACATGGCGTACAGTTGCTGAATGAATTTTTCATTTATTCGGAAGACATCACTCCAAGTCCAGGATATTTGAAAGGATGGAGAATTTTTAAAATGACTGCTGTCGCCCTTAGACCAAAAAGCCTTTCAAGAACTCGTATTCAAGGAATTTAAGAATCGTAAACGCAGTGGTTGCGTTGATCGCCAGTAGGTCAGATTTATTTTTGTTCAAACTAAAGCTACTCATTTTTAGACGATGATGACAACTGTACAAGAACGCAACAACGATGAAACAAAGGTACCGGATAAATTTATTTTTCGTAGTGTTTCGCCTGTTTTACTGCCGAACTCAATGAGTAAATTGATTCGCAATCGATGTGCATGTAAGCTTATTATTAAAACTACGGCTGCATACGTGTATGCAAAGGAACAATTTCCTTTGTGTTTTTACGTTTTAGTCCGTTATTCTGTAGTCCTCTTTGTTCAGCTCTGAAAATTGTACTAAAACAATTATTCGCCTCAGGCTCAGTGAACATTGGTAAATATTCACATCGACTTCGTCTCGGTAAATATTCACCAATGTTCACCTCCCTTTCACGGATTTGAACCAATCAGCGCGCGTATTTGCTTTGGTTTATTTCCTAACATTTTATAATAAAGTTTACATATAAAGCGTGCTCTACTTGGCCGAAAGAGCTTGCTTTATCAGAGAAAAGATGCACAGTGAGCTGAATTTTTTCCTTTTTTGCTTCGCACTGTTTGACAAATTTGACCCCAATTAATCTTTCCCTGTGACTCAAACAGACGTAGTGGAAACGAGCTCTTTGTCTGCGGTAGTCATATCTGCCTGGAGGCTAGTTTTAACAACAGAACAAAGAAGTGCTTTGTTGGATTCCGAAAAGAGACGTGGCGAAATAAACAAATTCTAAACCTAACGAATGCTTTGATAAAAGACATTATAATTAGTTACCAAGGCTGAAATTATACTTAAGAGTCCCTGTCCATAAAAATGGAAAATAACTCGGCAAGGGTCGAAAATTCGATTTCGCTCATATTTTCATGGTAGATAGGCTAGGGCGTGACAAAAACTACTGGATGGTTTTTTTGGCAAAATATTCTTTTATTTCAAAGAAATATGCAAATTACCAACTTCAGTTAAAATCGTCATTTGATGCACCATTTTATTAAACAAGTTTGAGAGCCTCGCATGCAAAACCACATCATTCTTCCGTCTTTAAAACAGTTAAATATTTTTGTGCAATGTTAAATGTGTACTGGGTTGGTTTTAGGGAATGTTGCGTTGTCTTTTTGGATGCAAAATAATTAAATTTCGCAGACATGTATTTCATTTACTTAAAAGTACTTCGTGTATAGAATTAATTTTCACCATGTGCGAAACCTTCAAATGGATTAAGGTTCTGGTGGTTGAATCGCAGAAGGATGATCTACAGATTCCTGTAAAAATTTCTTTGGGCAAATGATTGTGAGCGACGCGAGAGCTTTTCAAAGTACGTTTAAAATGCAAATATTTGACCATTCCCTCGTTAAATTTCAATTTACGGGTTAGACGTATATTTTACCATGCGCCACATGACTTGACCAATGTTAAGTTGAAATAGACACAGAGCTGATAATTTCGAAATGTTGTAACCTCATTTGCTGTAAAAGGCAGGTCCAAAGCCGATTTAACGTGTTTCTCTCACCATTCGTCGCACATAAAGTAGAAGTTTGCTTTTGTTTACAAAACGTCCGATGTACATCGCCAACTGTCAACTTATTTAATGGTCGAATACCATGAATCTGTGACCCTCTTTCGACACATGTGATCACCACTACATCTAAGTCAAAAACGGCTAAGTCATTTGTAGATAGTTGCTTGCTTTGCACTACACCAAAATATTACGTTTGATCATCATGGTTTGATGGCTTGAATCCTTGCTTGAAACAGTTCCTTGTTTGTCACGCAATACTGTCATCGCATTTTAGGGGATAGGGGTAGGACAATTTCTATTCTAATACATAAGGCTCCGTAAGGCTGGGAACCACTGGGAGCACACAATCGTGTTGAGTAGGAAGAGATTAAATTAAGCAATGAGAAGAATGAATAGTTTACCATTGCCCTTGTTGTTATCTTTTACTCGACCACCGCTACCTACATGCCCTGCGTAATACTGTAACGCTAAACTTATACCTACAATCCCAGCCAAAAGTAGTTGGGACACTTGAGCTGTATCACGTATCCCCCTTCCCCCCTAATCAATGTTGGAAAATATCGCGTTTTCTCCAACAAAAAAGGGAAAAATCACCTGATTATCAACGTTGAAAGTGGGGGGAGGGGAGAACTTGCTTCGTGTCCCAAGTCTTTTGTCTGGGATTGTCTGAAAGAAGAATTTAAAGAATGTCACACCACTCGCTCTAACAAAGCTTGGAGAAGAGGGGAGTTGTAACGTCTCGCGGGTACAGCTAACGAGCGCTACTAAAAAGAAACAAGATACAATGACAAGTTTTACCTGGTCGGGCACTAAGAAACGTAACGTCATCTTTCTAAATGACCTTCTACGGTAGGCGATTGGTAAGTCCGTGGCATGACCTTCTCTTGCCTCTTGAGGGGCAAACGGCCCACTTGCTTGCCCGTAAAATGCAACTTTGCACAAGATGTTGTGCTTAAAAAGGATGTTTCTATTTCCTGCACTGAAAAGTACGACCTTGTCTACGTCTTTAGAGGGGTGGTTGATTGGCGCGAAACAGAAATGATGCAAATTCGCTTGAAACAGTAGGTGCCGGGCGAGTGGATATTTTCGCCTTGTCCTCGCCGTTTCGCGGAGTTAATCTGTGGACAGCAATAAAGCGTTGCTGCTACCTAAACGCGGTTAAATTATGCACGTCTTTCTTCGTTTTCCCCTCTAATACCGGACCGCGTATAAAGCGAGGTGTGTTTTCGGCTTCAGAAGTGCCACCGGGTTAACCGCCGCTATTAACCCTTACGGTTAACCATTCTGGTAACACTTTTTGGTTCCAAACTGCTACGTGTCATTCGAATTATACCTTTTTCCGCGTTATAGGAATTACGAAAAACCATTTAACATTGTCTGGGATCAAGAACTAGCAACAGAGAGCTTTCCGAGAAGGTTTATATGGTTAACCGTTCAATTGAAATAAAAAGGGTAGTTACGTAGTTAACTTATTATCTGCGGCAAACGGTTAACCATATTTCAAGTGTCAAACTCGACTATTTTGCCACCAAATTGCTTCCATCCTGCATTTCAAATAATGTGAAGTGAGAAATTTTTGAACCTTCTGCCAATTGGGAAGAACAGGGAAGGTTAGGTTGCAAAACGCTGACTTTCAAATGGTTAACCGTTGTGGTTAACCGTTGTGGTTATTCGTGCGCGTTCATAAAACACATGGAACCCGGAAGCTGTCGTGTCGCGTGCAATGGTGATATATATGATTACTCTACACCGATAAGCATTTCATTGGGTTTAAGTCAATTTTATTTAACACTATTCCGTTAAACAACACAAAGATCTGCTACTTTGCGAATTGATAATCCTGGAAAATGTCTTAAGTAATAGACACGAGCTCTAACCTTCCCTTAAATGCCATTTTGCTTGAAGCAAGTCCCAAATTTCGTTTTGCTACAGGCGGTTACGGGTTATATTCCACGAATATCTGCACCGAACCTTAATCTAGATTAACGTAAAAAAGTTCTGTCCAATTTCCAGAAACAAAGTGTACGTCATTAAGCCGAAATCAAATTCTAAAATATCGTGACGCCATGACGATCGCTGGCGTTACCTTTATTGGAAAATTCCTCGCATATCTCTTTCAGACAATCCCGGCCAAAAGTAGTTGGGACACTTGAGCTGTATCACGTATCCCCCTTCCCCCCTAATCAATGTTGGAAAATATCGCGTTTTCTCCAACAAAAAAGGGAAAAATCACCTGATTATCAACGTTGAAAGTGGGGGGAGGGGAGAACTTGCTTCGTGTCCCAAGTCTTTTGTCTGGGATTGTCTGAAAGAAGAATTTAAAGAATGTCACACCACTCGCTCTAACAAAGCTTGGAGAAGAGGGGAGTTGTAACGTCTCGCGGGTACAGCTAACGAGCGCTACTAAAAAGAAACAAGATACAATGACAAGTTTTACCTGGTCGGGCACTAAGAAACGTAACGTCATCTTTCTAAATGACCTTCTACGGTAGGCGATTGGTAAGTCCGTGGCATGACCTTCTCTTGCCTCTTGAGGGGCAAACGGCCCACTTGCTTGCCCGTAAAATGCAACTTTGCACAAGATGTTGTGCTTAAAAAGGATGTTTCTATTTCCTGCACTGAAAAGTACGACCTTGTCTACGTCTTTAGAGGGGTGGTTGATTGGCGCGAAACAGAAATGATGCAAATTCGCTTGAAACAGTAGGTGCCGGGCGAGTGGATATTTTCGCCTTGTCCTCGCCGTTTCGCGGAGTTAATCTGTGGACAGCAATAAAGCGTTGCTGCTACCTAAACGCGGTTAAATTATGCACGTCTTTCTTCGTTTTCCCCTCTAATACCGGACCGCGTATAAAGCGAGGTGTGTTTTCGGCTTCAGAAGTGCCACCGGGTTAACCGCCGCTATTAACCCTTACGGTTAACCATTCTGGTAACACTTTTTGGTTCCAAACTGCTACGTGTCATTCGAATTATACCTTTTTCCGCGTTATAGGAATTACGAAAAACCATTTAACATTGTCTGGGATCAAGAACTAGCAACAGAGAGCTTTCCGAGAAGGTTTATATGGTTAACCGTTCAATTGAAATAAAAAGGGTAGTTACGTAGTTAACTTATTATCTGCGGCAAACGGTTAACCATATTTCAAGTGTCAAACTCGACTATTTTGCCACCAAATTGCTTCCATCCTGCATTTCAAATAATGTGAAGTGAGAAATTTTTGAACCTTCTGCCAATTGGGAAGAACAGGGAAGGTTAGGTTGCAAAACGCTGACTTTCAAATGGTTAACCGTTGTGGTTAACCGTTGTGGTTATTCGTGCGCGTTCATAAAACACATGGAACCCGGAAGCTGTCGTGTCGCGTGCAATGGTGATATATATGATTACTCTACACCGATAAGCATTTCATTGGGTTTAAGTCAATTTTATTTAACACTATTCCGTTAAACAACACAAAGATCTGCTACTTTGCGAATTGATAATCCTGGAAAATGTCTTAAGTAATAGACACGAGCTCTAACCTTCCCTTAAATGCCATTTTGCTTGAAGCAAGTCCCAAATTTCGTTTTGCTACAGGCGGTTACGGGTTATATTCCACGAATATCTGCACCGAACCTTAATCTAGATTAACGTAAAAAAGTTCTGTCCAATTTCCAGAAACAAAGTGTACGTCATTAAGCCGAAATCAAATTCTAAAATATCGTGACGCCATGACGATCGCTGGCGTTACCTTTATTGGAAAATTCCTCGCATATCTCTTTCAGACAATCCCGGCCAAAAGTAGTTGGGACACTTGAGCTGTATCACGTATCCCCCTTCCCCCCTAATCAATGTTGGAAAATATCGCGTTTTCTCCAACAAAAAAGGGAAAAATCACCTGATTATCAACGTTGAAAGTGGGGGGAGGGGAGAACTTGCTTCGTGTCCCAAGTCTTTTGTCTGGGATTGTCTGAAAGAAGAATTTAAAGAATGTCACACCACTCGCTCTAACAAAGCTTGGAGAAGAGGGGAGTTGTAACGTCTCGCGGGTACAGCTAACGAGCGCTACTAAAAAGAAACAAGATACAATGACAAGTTTTACCTGGTCGGGCACTAAGAAACGTAACGTCATCTTTCTAAATGACCTTCTACGGTAGGCGATTGGTAAGTCCGTGGCATGACCTTCTCTTGCCTCTTGAGGGGCAAACGGCCCACTTGCTTGCCCGTAAAATGCAACTTTGCACAAGATGTTGTGCTTAAAAAGGATGTTTCTATTTCCTGCACTGAAAAGTACGACCTTGTCTACGTCTTTAGAGGGGTGGTTGATTGGCGCGAAACAGAAATGATGCAAATTCGCTTGAAACAGTAGGTGCCGGGCGAGTGGATATTTTCGCCTTGTCCTCGCCGTTTCGCGGAGTTAATCTGTGGACAGCAATAAAGCGTTGCTGCTACCTAAACGCGGTTAAATTATGCACGTCTTTCTTCGTTTTCCCCTCTAATACCGGACCGCGTATAAAGCGAGGTGTGTTTTCGGCTTCAGAAGTGCCACCGGGTTAACCGCCGCTATTAACCCTTACGGTTAACCATTCTGGTAACACTTTTTGGTTCCAAACTGCTACGTGTCATTCGAATTATACCTTTTTCCGCGTTATAGGAATTACGAAAAACCATTTAACATTGTCTGGGATCAAGAACTAGCAACAGAGAGCTTTCCGAGAAGGTTTATATGGTTAACCGTTCAATTGAAATAAAAAGGGTAGTTACGTAGTTAACTTATTATCTGCGGCAAACGGTTAACCATATTTCAAGTGTCAAACTCGACTATTTTGCCACCAAATTGCTTCCATCCTGCATTTCAAATAATGTGAAGTGAGAAATTTTTGAACCTTCTGCCAATTGGGAAGAACAGGGAAGGTTAGGTTGCAAAACGCTGACTTTCAAATGGTTAACCGTTGTGGTTAACCGTTGTGGTTATTCGTGCGCGTTCATAAAACACATGGAACCCGGAAGCTGTCGTGTCGCGTGCAATGGTGATATATATGATTACTCTACACCGATAAGCATTTCATTGGGTTTAAGTCAATTTTATTTAACACTATTCCGTTAAACAACACAAAGATCTGCTACTTTGCGAATTGATAATCCTGGAAAATGTCTTAAGTAATAGACACGAGCTCTAACCTTCCCTTAAATGCCATTTTGCTTGAAGCAAGTCCCAAATTTCGTTTTGCTACAGGCGGTTACGGGTTATATTCCACGAATATCTGCACCGAACCTTAATCTAGATTAACGTAAAAAAGTTCTGTCCAATTTCCAGAAACAAAGTGTACGTCATTAAGCCGAAATCAAATTCTAAAATATCGTGACGCCATGACGATCGCTGGCGTTACCTTTATTGGAAAATTCCTCGCATATCTCTTTCAGACAATCCCGGCCAAAAGTAGTTGGGACACTTGAGCTGTATCACGTATCCCCCTTCCCCCCTAATCAATGTTGGAAAATATCGCGTTTTCTCCAACAAAAAAGGGAAAAATCACCTGATTATCAACGTTGAAAGTGGGGGGAGGGGAGAACTTGCTTCGTGTCCCAAGTCTTTTGTCTGGGATTGTCTGAAAGAAGAATTTAAAGAATGTCACACCACTCGCTCTAACAAAGCTTGGAGAAGAGGGGAGTTGTAACGTCTCGCGGGTACAGCTAACGAGCGCTACTAAAAAGAAACAAGATACAATGACAAGTTTTACCTGGTCGGGCACTAAGAAACGTAACGTCATCTTTCTAAATGACCTTCTACGGTAGGCGATTGGTAAGTCCGTGGCATGACCTTCTCTTGCCTCTTGAGGGGCAAACGGCCCACTTGCTTGCCCGTAAAATGCAACTTTGCACAAGATGTTGTGCTTAAAAAGGATGTTTCTATTTCCTGCACTGAAAAGTACGACCTTGTCTACGTCTTTAGAGGGGTGGTTGATTGGCGCGAAACAGAAATGATGCAAATTCGCTTGAAACAGTAGGTGCCGGGCGAGTGGATATTTTCGCCTTGTCCTCGCCGTTTCGCGGAGTTAATCTGTGGACAGCAATAAAGCGTTGCTGCTACCTAAACGCGGTTAAATTATGCACGTCTTTCTTCGTTTTCCCCTCTAATACCGGACCGCGTATAAAGCGAGGTGTGTTTTCGGCTTCAGAAGTGCCACCGGGTTAACCGCCGCTATTAACCCTTACGGTTAACCATTCTGGTAACACTTTTTGGTTCCAAACTGCTACGTGTCATTCGAATTATACCTTTTTCCGCGTTATAGGAATTACGAAAAACCATTTAACATTGTCTGGGATCAAGAACTAGCAACAGAGAGCTTTCCGAGAAGGTTTATATGGTTAACCGTTCAATTGAAATAAAAAGGGTAGTTACGTAGTTAACTTATTATCTGCGGCAAACGGTTAACCATATTTCAAGTGTCAAACTCGACTATTTTGCCACCAAATTGCTTCCATCCTGCATTTCAAATAATGTGAAGTGAGAAATTTTTGAACCTTCTGCCAATTGGGAAGAACAGGGAAGGTTAGGTTGCAAAACGCTGACTTTCAAATGGTTAACCGTTGTGGTTAACCGTTGTGGTTATTCGTGCGCGTTCATAAAACACATGGAACCCGGAAGCTGTCGTGTCGCGTGCAATGGTGATATATATGATTACTCTACACCGATAAGCATTTCATTGGGTTTAAGTCAATTTTATTTAACACTATTCCGTTAAACAACACAAAGATCTGCTACTTTGCGAATTGATAATCCTGGAAAATGTCTTAAGTAATAGACACGAGCTCTAACCTTCCCTTAAATGCCATTTTGCTTGAAGCAAGTCCCAAATTTCGTTTTGCTACAGGCGGTTACGGGTTATATTCCACGAATATCTGCACCGAACCTTAATCTAGATTAACGTAAAAAAGTTCTGTCCAATTTCCAGAAACAAAGTGTACGTCATTAAGCCGAAATCAAATTCTAAAATATCGTGACGCCATGACGATCGCTGGCGTTACCTTTATTGGAAAATTCCTCGCATATCTCTTTCAGACAATCCCGGCCAAAAGTAGTTGGGACACTTGAGCTGTATCACGTATCCCCCTTCCCCCCTAATCAATGTTGGAAAATATCGCGTTTTCTCCAACAAAAAAGGGAAAAATCACCTGATTATCAACGTTGAAAGTGGGGGGAGGGGAGAACTTGCTTCGTGTCCCAAGTCTTTTGTCTGGGATTGTCTGAAAGAAGAATTTAAAGAATGTCACACCACTCGCTCTAACAAAGCTTGGAGAAGAGGGGAGTTGTAACGTCTCGCGGGTACAGCTAACGAGCGCTACTAAAAAGAAACAAGATACAATGACAAGTTTTACCTGGTCGGGCACTAAGAAACGTAACGTCATCTTTCTAAATGACCTTCTACGGTAGGCGATTGGTAAGTCCGTGGCATGACCTTCTCTTGCCTCTTGAGGGGCAAACGGCCCACTTGCTTGCCCGTAAAATGCAACTTTGCACAAGATGTTGTGCTTAAAAAGGATGTTTCTATTTCCTGCACTGAAAAGTACGACCTTGTCTACGTCTTTAGAGGGGTGGTTGATTGGCGCGAAACAGAAATGATGCAAATTCGCTTGAAACAGTAGGTGCCGGGCGAGTGGATATTTTCGCCTTGTCCTCGCCGTTTCGCGGAGTTAATCTGTGGACAGCAATAAAGCGTTGCTGCTACCTAAACGCGGTTAAATTATGCACGTCTTTCTTCGTTTTCCCCTCTAATACCGGACCGCGTATAAAGCGAGGTGTGTTTTCGGCTTCAGAAGTGCCACCGGGTTAACCGCCGCTATTAACCCTTACGGTTAACCATTCTGGTAACACTTTTTGGTTCCAAACTGCTACGTGTCATTCGAATTATACCTTTTTCCGCGTTATAGGAATTACGAAAAACCATTTAACATTGTCTGGGATCAAGAACTAGCAACAGAGAGCTTTCCGAGAAGGTTTATATGGTTAACCGTTCAATTGAAATAAAAAGGGTAGTTACGTAGTTAACTTATTATCTGCGGCAAACGGTTAACCATATTTCAAGTGTCAAACTCGACTATTTTGCCACCAAATTGCTTCCATCCTGCATTTCAAATAATGTGAAGTGAGAAATTTTTGAACCTTCTGCCAATTGGGAAGAACAGGGAAGGTTAGGTTGCAAAACGCTGACTTTCAAATGGTTAACCGTTGTGGTTAACCGTTGTGGTTATTCGTGCGCGTTCATAAAACACATGGAACCCGGAAGCTGTCGTGTCGCGTGCAATGGTGATATATATGATTACTCTACACCGATAAGCATTTCATTGGGTTTAAGTCAATTTTATTTAACACTATTCCGTTAAACAACACAAAGATCTGCTACTTTGCGAATTGATAATCCTGGAAAATGTCTTAAGTAATAGACACGAGCTCTAACCTTCCCTTAAATGCCATTTTGCTTGAAGCAAGTCCCAAATTTCGTTTTGCTACAGGCGGTTACGGGTTATATTCCACGAATATCTGCACCGAACCTTAATCTAGATTAACGTAAAAAAGTTCTGTCCAATTTCCAGAAACAAAGTGTACGTCATTAAGCCGAAATCAAATTCTAAAATATCGTGACGCCATGACGATCGCTGGCGTTACCTTTATTGGAAAATTCCTCGCATATCTCTTTCAGACAATCCCGGCCAAAAGTAGTTGGGACACTTGAGCTGTATCACGTATCCCCCTTCCCCCCTAATCAATGTTGGAAAATATCGCGTTTTCTCCAACAAAAAAGGGAAAAATCACCTGATTATCAACGTTGAAAGTGGGGGGAGGGGAGAACTTGCTTCGTGTCCCAAGTCTTTTGTCTGGGATTGTCTGAAAGAAGAATTTAAAGAATGTCACACCACTCGCTCTAACAAAGCTTGGAGAAGAGGGGAGTTGTAACGTCTCGCGGGTACAGCTAACGAGCGCTACTAAAAAGAAACAAGATACAATGACAAGTTTTACCTGGTCGGGCACTAAGAAACGTAACGTCATCTTTCTAAATGACCTTCTACGGTAGGCGATTGGTAAGTCCGTGGCATGACCTTCTCTTGCCTCTTGAGGGGCAAACGGCCCACTTGCTTGCCCGTAAAATGCAACTTTGCACAAGATGTTGTGCTTAAAAAGGATGTTTCTATTTCCTGCACTGAAAAGTACGACCTTGTCTACGTCTTTAGAGGGGTGGTTGATTGGCGCGAAACAGAAATGATGCAAATTCGCTTGAAACAGTAGGTGCCGGGCGAGTGGATATTTTCGCCTTGTCCTCGCCGTTTCGCGGAGTTAATCTGTGGACAGCAATAAAGCGTTGCTGCTACCTAAACGCGGTTAAATTATGCACGTCTTTCTTCGTTTTCCCCTCTAATACCGGACCGCGTATAAAGCGAGGTGTGTTTTCGGCTTCAGAAGTGCCACCGGGTTAACCGCCGCTATTAACCCTTACGGTTAACCATTCTGGTAACACTTTTTGGTTCCAAACTGCTACGTGTCATTCGAATTATACCTTTTTCCGCGTTATAGGAATTACGAAAAACCATTTAACATTGTCTGGGATCAAGAACTAGCAACAGAGAGCTTTCCGAGAAGGTTTATATGGTTAACCGTTCAATTGAAATAAAAAGGGTAGTTACGTAGTTAACTTATTATCTGCGGCAAACGGTTAACCATATTTCAAGTGTCAAACTCGACTATTTTGCCACCAAATTGCTTCCATCCTGCATTTCAAATAATGTGAAGTGAGAAATTTTTGAACCTTCTGCCAATTGGGAAGAACAGGGAAGGTTAGGTTGCAAAACGCTGACTTTCAAATGGTTAACCGTTGTGGTTAACCGTTGTGGTTATTCGTGCGCGTTCATAAAACACATGGAACCCGGAAGCTGTCGTGTCGCGTGCAATGGTGATATATATGATTACTCTACACCGATAAGCATTTCATTGGGTTTAAGTCAATTTTATTTAACACTATTCCGTTAAACAACACAAAGATCTGCTACTTTGCGAATTGATAATCCTGGAAAATGTCTTAAGTAATAGACACGAGCTCTAACCTTCCCTTAAATGCCATTTTGCTTGAAGCAAGTCCCAAATTTCGTTTTGCTACAGGCGGTTACGGGTTATATTCCACGAATATCTGCACCGAACCTTAATCTAGATTAACGTAAAAAAGTTCTGTCCAATTTCCAGAAACAAAGTGTACGTCATTAAGCCGAAATCAAATTCTAAAATATCGTGACGCCATGACGATCGCTGGCGTTACCTTTATTGGAAAATTCCTCGCATATCTCTTTCAGACAATCCCGGCCAAAAGTAGTTGGGACACTTGAGCTGTATCACGTATCCCCCTTCCCCCCTAATCAATGTTGGAAAATATCGCGTTTTCTCCAACAAAAAAGGGAAAAATCACCTGATTATCAACGTTGAAAGTGGGGGGAGGGGAGAACTTGCTTCGTGTCCCAAGTCTTTTGTCTGGGATTGTCTGAAAGAAGAATTTAAAGAATGTCACACCACTCGCTCTAACAAAGCTTGGAGAAGAGGGGAGTTGTAACGTCTCGCGGGTACAGCTAACGAGCGCTACTAAAAAGAAACAAGATACAATGACAAGTTTTACCTGGTCGGGCACTAAGAAACGTAACGTCATCTTTCTAAATGACCTTCTACGGTAGGCGATTGGTAAGTCCGTGGCATGACCTTCTCTTGCCTCTTGAGGGGCAAACGGCCCACTTGCTTGCCCGTAAAATGCAACTTTGCACAAGATGTTGTGCTTAAAAAGGATGTTTCTATTTCCTGCACTGAAAAGTACGACCTTGTCTACGTCTTTAGAGGGGTGGTTGATTGGCGCGAAACAGAAATGATGCAAATTCGCTTGAAACAGTAGGTGCCGGGCGAGTGGATATTTTCGCCTTGTCCTCGCCGTTTCGCGGAGTTAATCTGTGGACAGCAATAAAGCGTTGCTGCTACCTAAACGCGGTTAAATTATGCACGTCTTTCTTCGTTTTCCCCTCTAATACCGGACCGCGTATAAAGCGAGGTGTGTTTTCGGCTTCAGAAGTGCCACCGGGTTAACCGCCGCTATTAACCCTTACGGTTAACCATTCTGGTAACACTTTTTGGTTCCAAACTGCTACGTGTCATTCGAATTATACCTTTTTCCGCGTTATAGGAATTACGAAAAACCATTTAACATTGTCTGGGATCAAGAACTAGCAACAGAGAGCTTTCCGAGAAGGTTTATATGGTTAACCGTTCAATTGAAATAAAAAGGGTAGTTACGTAGTTAACTTATTATCTGCGGCAAACGGTTAACCATATTTCAAGTGTCAAACTCGACTATTTTGCCACCAAATTGCTTCCATCCTGCATTTCAAATAATGTGAAGTGAGAAATTTTTGAACCTTCTGCCAATTGGGAAGAACAGGGAAGGTTAGGTTGCAAAACGCTGACTTTCAAATGGTTAACCGTTGTGGTTAACCGTTGTGGTTATTCGTGCGCGTTCATAAAACACATGGAACCCGGAAGCTGTCGTGTCGCGTGCAATGGTGATATATATGATTACTCTACACCGATAAGCATTTCATTGGGTTTAAGTCAATTTTATTTAACACTATTCCGTTAAACAACACAAAGATCTGCTACTTTGCGAATTGATAATCCTGGAAAATGTCTTAAGTAATAGACACGAGCTCTAACCTTCCCTTAAATGCCATTTTGCTTGAAGCAAGTCCCAAATTTCGTTTTGCTACAGGCGGTTACGGGTTATATTCCACGAATATCTGCACCGAACCTTAATCTAGATTAACGTAAAAAAGTTCTGTCCAATTTCCAGAAACAAAGTGTACGTCATTAAGCCGAAATCAAATTCTAAAATATCGTGACGCCATGACGATCGCTGGCGTTACCTTTATTGGAAAATTCCTCGCATATCTCTTTCAGACAATCCCGGCCAAAAGTAGTTGGGACACTTGAGCTGTATCACGTATCCCCCTTCCCCCCTAATCAATGTTGGAAAATATCGCGTTTTCTCCAACAAAAAAGGGAAAAATCACCTGATTATCAACGTTGAAAGTGGGGGGAGGGGAGAACTTGCTTCGTGTCCCAAGTCTTTTGTCTGGGATTGTAGGTCTTTTCGCGCTGTGCAATTATTTTTGGTTTACATGTAATACAGTGGGCTACCCTCGGAGAAATGGTTGGTGACCGCTTAATGGGGCTAGCCGCTTAAATAGAGGTTGGTGTACCTTGAATATTTAATTTTTCACTATCGGGTTATAAATTTCTTGGTGAACGTGGAGTCAATTCAAGACATTCATGATAGACGTGTATTTGAATTATCATTCGTCGTGCACCTTCAATTTCAGACTCTTATCTGCCATCGCCCTTTCCAAAACAAAGTGTTTAAATTTTGGGTGGCCGCTGAATAGGGGTAAAGACAATAATGAAACCCTTATCGCAACGACTAAATGGTGGCCGCGGAGGTAACCGGTCAATAGGTGTTTTATTTACAATATTTTACTGACAATAATTTTCGACTGTATTGACAACAGTCCTCTATTTTCTGTTACAAGCATAACAATGCCTAGCCACTAGGCAAACAAAGTACTCCAAATAAAATGGTATGGCCAGGGCTATTTACTCACGCAATTACTAATTAAATTTAGTCTGTTTTTCTCATGAATTAGACACGTTGGGATTTCCTATTTTTGTTTCAGCTAGTTCTTGCTTCATTGATCTATAATCTGTTTCGTGGCGATTTTTTTAAAATTCTAGTGAGTACAGGCACTAGCTTTATCAGCTGTTGTCTGAAACATCAGAATGTACAACAAATGTGATTTAGACCGAGGCCATGTACACTATAGAATACGATTACATAAATATACACATGTTATTATCTATATGAACAAACAGATGAACAATGATTAAATATTTTCATTTATCCTGAGAGTGCTCTATACAAAATGGATCAAAATGTGCAGCATATGCTGTGACAGCATTGCGTGACGAACAAATAACGGCTGTAAGATTGTGCTGCGCCGACACGCTTATCAGCAATGGTCAGTAATCGATCAAAGGTATTATTTTGGCGCAGTGCAAAGCAAGCAACTATCTACAAATGACTCAGCCGTTTTTGACTTAGATGCAGTGATGTTCATATGCGCAGAGAGATGGTCACAGATTCATGGTATTCGACCAATAATAGGTTGACAGTTGGCGATGTACATCGGACGTTAACCTTGTGTAAACAAAAGCAAACTTCTGCTTCATGTGCGATGAATGGTGAGAGATCGACGTACTAGAAACACGTCAAACCGGCTTTGGACCTGCCTTTTGCAACAAATAAGGTTAGAACATTTCAAAATTATCAGCTCTGTGTCTATTTCAATTTAACATTGGTCAAGTCATGTGGCGCATGGTAAAATATACGTCTAACCCGTAAATTGAAATTTAACGACGGATGGTCAAATATTTGCATTTTTGACGTACTTTGAAAAGCTCTCGCGTCGCTCACAATCATTTGCCCAAAGAAATTTTTACAGGAATCTGTAGATCATCCTTCTGCGATTCAACCACCAGAACCTTAATCCATTTGAAGGTTTCGCACATGGTGATAATCAATTATATTCACGAAGTACTTTTAAGTGAATGAAATACATGTCTTCGAAATTTAATTATTTTGCATCCAAAAAGACAACGCAACATTCCCTAAAACCAACCCAGTACACATTTAAACATTGCACAAAAATATTTGAGTGTTTTAAAGACGGAAGAATGATGTGGTTTTGCATGCGAGGCTCTCAAACTTGTTTAATAAAATGGTGCATCAAATGACGATTTTAACGGAAGTTGGTAATTTGCATATTTCTTTGAAATAAAAGAATATTTTGCCAAAAAAAACTATCCAGTAGTTTTTGTCATGCCCTAGCCTATCTACCATAAAAATATGAGCGAAATCGAATTTTCGACCCTTGCCGCGAAATTAAGAATTTGTCTGATTTTTACACGCAGGCACTCTTAACAAGTAAAACAACAGAAAACACCTCTTGAGGTTTATGATGGGAAGAAGTTTATTTTTGTAATAATGCTCAAACAACACTTACATGGAGTGTAATTACGCTCGTTCACTGACGATCGATTTCTGGTCATCTCAGCGAAGTGAAGCTCAACAATTACGACACTCGCCCGACGAGTAACCAGTTAAAAGCTTGCTCTGATAGTCTCTCCTGTATTCGGAGTAGAACCAGCGGGAGCAGTCTAATCTTTCCAAATTTATCGCTAGTTGGGGAAATCGTGCTGCAAGCCGTAAGCTTAAATTACTGTAAGGTAAAGTCTGCATACGAGCCAAGTGGCCCATCAGGCCGGAGCTTATCCCGGTTTCTGTAGGATGAAGCGACTGGATGGGATGCTAGTCCATCGCAGGGTTACCCCCAGCATTAAGTTCGCCGGTACCCATTTATACACCTGGGTGGAGAGAGGCACTGTGAGAGTAAAGTGTCTTGCCCAAGAACACAACACAATGTCCCCGGCCAGGGCTCGAACCCGGAACGCTCGATCCGGAGACGAGTGCACTAACCATGAGGCCACCGCGCCTCCCTTAAATTACTGTACCTCCTTTCAAATACAACTCAGCATTTCGCATTTTCATCCGCAAGCTTTGAGCTATTTGTTTCGTAATTTTCATTTAAAAAGTGCACGTCTTCGTAGACTACAATGCTGCCGGATTCCTTTTAGATCCTTATTTTCAAAGCAAACTAAAAGTTGAATCTTGAAGGGATCGACCTTCCCTCGAAGGCCACTCGAAACCGAAAGTTTAGCTTGGACGTTGTCAGCTTTTGTCTCGTTAGCCAATCAAATTATTTGAACAATTCTAACAAGGATTGTGATTGGCTTATTTTAGCGTGCTTTGTCAGAGAACAGATGCTCGCTTCCGCCAATTTTCCTCGTTTGGAAAATAAAGTTTGGTTGAAAATATTAGCTGCATGTGTGGGAACATTAATGAAACAAATAAAGAAGTTTTGACTGTGCTCTGTTCTGTTGTAAAGCATCTAGGAAGTGGTAGAGCACTCAGTCACGAAGTAGGGGGGACAATAAGAAATACTCGACTACCTTTCGTGTTTCCCCTTGCATTTCTTTCGTGCTCTGCCGCTTCCTGCGTGCTTTACAACAGAACAGATCATGGTCGAGGCCTCTTTATTTGTTAAGCGAAATATAGCCGAATATATCTGGATATAGCAGCGTTACACAACTGGCTACAACTTCAAAGTTTCCCTCCTGGAAAACATGATGAAGAAACATGAGGTTAGTAGCCTTTTAGCGTCGGCGAAAAGTGTTGTAGGGGTGTCTGGTCGTTTCGATGCGAAGTCGTTTCGATACAAGTCGAAGTCGATTGGATATACATCCAAAGTCGATTCGATACAAACTGAAGTCAATTCGATACAAAACGTTAAGATAGCCGGAAGTCTGAAATTATTATAGAATTTCCACCTTTAGAATTGCCAAGCGATATGAAATGTTGTTTTGATGCAGATGATTTGCTCCACCGTGAGGCTCGTCTGACTGGATTTTTTTCAGTCAGTCAGCGGGAAACCAGTTTGCCAATCTCGAAACCGAAGTTCGAAATGCTTGTTAGACTAAATGCCACGTTGTTCACATATAACCAAAACAACCTTCCATGTCACAACACTTTTACGTCTGATGACTTTTAAGCTTCTTCTCGTGATGTGTTCACAACGTCGGATTAGAAAGCTTTGGATCTTCTTGAGCGTCCACCTAGTATACCGCACTGAAGCTCACGCGAAGTTACTTGACGTAATTTCACATCCAACAAGGCATAACTGACTGTAAGCTGCTGGGATAGGTTGAACGGACTCAGCCAGATTACTTGGCTAACGGAAAATTTACGAAGTGCTCGCTGCTCGCCATCTGCATTTTTTTAAGTGCTCGCTGCTCACAAGACAAATTTGATCACTGCTCGCGCTCGCAAAAGTAAACGCACTGCTCGCAAAGACCATTCCATACCCCTAAAATAGATAAAAGAATTAAAAAATAAATGGGTTACCTTTTTCTCCTGTTGTCACAACCAAGCGAAGTCTCCTCGCCACCAGACACCAACACTAACAGACACTGTTGCCTAGGGTGTAAAGTTTTCATCTCAATAGCTTAGTTGAGCGCTGTTACATATTCATGACACAGACGCCGTGTTGGATCTACAATTCGGACCGCGTGGTTTAATGTGATTGGTGGACAAACAATAACTCAGCAATTGCACAACTATGGATAATGGCCAGCAATATTCCCATACATAACAACCGCAGGTGGTGGGTGTGCTACGACCGCGATGCACGCTGGTATTAGTTTCGTTTCAGATCATTTGCTCGTGGTCGGCATCGTGCGAGGAGGATCTCTTGGGGACACTGAAATAACCACTTTGCGTTCAAAGTATCGCTTCTTTTGCAGTCTTTCGATGGAAATCCTACTTTTAACATGTTTTTGGCGTTATAAAATTTACAGTTTCCGTAGAAATTAGTGTTTGGAGTAGGAAACTTTGGGTCAGTTTTGATGTCTCAACGGATCGACACGGACTTGCACTTGCAGGTAAGCTGGAATCACGCGATGGAGAATCACAATAGTGTACACCAGGTGAATACCCTTCGGCTTCGTTAGCCACCGAGAACAAAGGTCTTTTCCCTTGATTCGAAGTGTGTTCTTTTCTTTTTTTTTTTTATAAATCGTGGTGATGATTCATGACTCGCTAGTGATGAAAATAGGTAAAATTTTACCGTTCGATTTCAAAAAGCTTTGTTTATTTCTTTTAAATTATTGTTAAAATACTCTCCTTGCAATAGTCAGTTGTTTCCATGTTTCCGATTATGGAATGTTTCCAACATCGTTCCGGCAGAAGTTATTGAGGGATCATTTCTTTTAATAAAGTGCAAAGTGCTCTCTTGCAACTGTACAAGCTACGTTTTTCTTTGATATCATAATGCACTGCATAATGACAATATCTAGCTGCAGTAATTCTAACAAATTACTAATTAATTTTAGACGGGCAAATGTTCAAATATGCTGTTTGAAGCGAAGAATGATTAATGGCTGTTATTTTTATGTTGAATCCAAAATTGCTATGCTCTTCAAACTTAGCCTGTTATTCTTGAGGTTTGATGC
>NW_028301552.1:13505000-13552500 GCF_042242905.1 Orbicella faveolata
GTGTCAGCTCTTTGTAGACGTTCCCTCCCTCCCGTTTTTCCTCGGGGGGTGGGTACGGCTACACGTAGGCTACGGTTGCTGCTGAAAAATGTTGATTTTAGCAATAGACAAAGGTTGAAAGTCAGCGAGTGAAATCATTTATTTACGATATATAATTATATATTTAAGTGAGAGCGTCGAACGCACTCTCATAATCTCTGATTACTACTAGTAAATATATTTATTAGCCACTCAACTGTGTTCTATTTGAAATCCGCGAATCTGATTGGTTCTCAGATGACGCGAAACTCGTACCTAGACCTTCGCACTCAACAAAAAATGTCTTTGGCTTTTATTTAACAAATAAATTCCATATTGCCGTGCGTCTGTTCAGCAATAGATCACACAGATGACGTCAAAATGTGCAAGAACAGAAAGTGGCACATGAGCCGTTAGGAGAGTTTGTCACTGATGTTGAACTCAGACGGAAAAAAAGAGAGGATGCTATTCGGGGACAAAAATCCGAGAAAATCATATATGGCAGAACTCTGTGTGAGCGCTCGCGCCTTGTGATCATGTAGAAATTACAAGTAGTACCACGAGAACCTTCGAAAAGCTTATCCGCAGAGCTAAAAACAAGGGTAAAATCAGAAGTTATTAGCTGCCATCTTCAAATCGCGCAATGAATGATGGGAAGCTCGTTATTTGTACTTACTTACTTGCTGGAGTTCAAATCACTCGCTCAAAACGCGGGAATGACGACATCCGAGGAAGCACTTGACATCAACAATAAATTTATTTGTTTTCGGTTAGTAGTGTGTTTACGGCTAAATGTTTGACAGAGTGTTTCGAACTTTTCTGGCATTGCCGGTTTTAGTACATATTTATGTGCGCCTGGACGTGTAATGGAAAATGTTGAATTTGTCATTTGGTCGAGCAATTTAAAATTGCTTTCCGCTTGTTTATTTCTGTGTTAAGGGCAGAACGGTCTTCACAAAGCTCATTTTGTAATGGTAATCAAGGTGTGAAAAGCTAGTTAGGCTTCTCAAAATTTTTAAATGGATGGCACCTCAGAGATCACAATGCAATAAAATCAGCAACGGGATATGTTGTCCAATGCCATTTCTTTTTATTTGGTAAAATTGAAACCACCTAATACCCCTAAAACTGTTTTTGCCGTTCAGTAGAACAACACCCTACCATAAGGCGATCTATTTTTCCAAGGCAGCGTTGCATAATTCATAGCCCTGAGAATTATTTTAAAATTTACACAGCCGACAAATTGAGAATGGCCCAATCACCAGGTACAGTAATCGCTGAAGTCTCGACTGCCTTCTTAACAAATATGCCCACAAACAGTCAAGTGTAGGCAGCCGAAAAAAGGACTCTCCGACATTTGCTAACTAAGCTAGGTACAATTATTTACAAGCAATTTTCTTTTCGGGGGCTGCTTTTTTGTTGACTGTCCCCGTCCATGTTTTGTGATCCGAGCGTTGTCGTGGAGAAAGTTTTGTTAAAAGAGTACCTTTTCAAATACACCCATTTGTGACACAAGCAAAATCGCCAACACTTGCGCAAAATCTTCTTGAATTCTCGTTTGAATTCGTTGTGTCTCCACGCGTACAAAACGGGATTTACCACCGAGTTGCTGTACAATAAAATCCGAATCCAGAAGCGCGCGTGTTTGCTTACTGCTGTTTCTGGTGCGGCGAAATGGTACAAGATGAGAATAATGCGAGGGTACACCAAAAGTATGAACGCTCCAATCACGATCGCAATAGTGTTGGCTGCTTTGTGTTCCCTTTTCTGAACATAAGTCTCCGAAGCCTGTTTGTCCTGCCTTTCATCCACGTAGGGACGACGTCTGGAATCTAAAGTCGAACAGCGCGACAGGCGCACGACATTGTTTGCCATCCTGCCGCTCGAACGCTGTTTTAAGATCGACTTGCGGACAATCTTGAAAATTCTATAGTATGCGACCGCAATGACCGACGTTACGAGCAGGACAAACGCGACAAAGAACGCTAGAAAAGCCACGTCACTCACACCAGGAAACTTTGGTACGCAGGTCACAAATATAGACACGGCCCATATTAGCGCGATTGCTATTGAAACTTTCCCTTTTGCAAACTTCACTGACGACAGATAAAACATCGGGTCCGACAGAGCCACGTAGCGGTCAATGCTCATCGCAGCCAGGCTGGAAATTGATGCGATGATGTTCACTCTTCCGACAAAACCAGCGACCTCAACCGCGGCCTTTGGTATGCTTGTACCGCCGTTATACAAGGCCATATGCTGTGATGCTCGCATTGGAACTAGGATTGCGCTAACCAACAAATCCGCAAAGGCGAGAGAAGCCAAAAGAAAGTTTGAAACCACCTGGAGTGATTTTTTCTTGAACACCACGAGGATTGTCAGAGAATTGCCCAGAGTTCCGAGCAGACATAAAGCAATCTCCACACATGATGCAAGAAGAACAGCAGCAGAACCCTCTTGAGTAGTATTTGTAGAATTAGAAGCTGCCATTTCTTTGGCCAATCTTTTAATCTTTCTCACAGTGCCTCCTTACTCTACGGAAAGAAAAGAAAACATTAATTGCATTGTTTCGAATTCAGCTAACTATATTTATGACATTTTTATCAGTTGTTCCTCCTACAACACTGAAGAGTTTGTACTTGTCAATGATCTTTTGGGACAATTAAAATGAGATTACAGTAAAGCACGATTTCGGTTAACATTTCCCAGTCTACATCTCGTAAATAATGGAGGCAAACTCCAAAACTACGCAATTATGTGTCCCGAGGTGCGAAACTGGCCGAGAATTATGTTAATACTCTCAGTGTTTTTTGACGTCTTTTTGTAGAGGAAAACAAGAGGGAGGGATCGAACTAATTGTTTTGTCTCCGAAACAGTGACTTGCCACAATGAAAGACAAAACACAGTTTCTCGGGCCCTTTTAAATTCTGCGGACTGTAAAATAAATTAAACATAATATAAATTGTTCCCATACTTTTGCTCCTATTTTAGTTGTCAATTTTGCAGTTTCCGTTAATTAACACTTTAATGGCAGGAGGAAGCGAGATCTGTGTTAAGGCAGTCATGAATGCGTGAAATTTATACTTTATCACAAGGGCAGCAAACAATCCGGTTACATGGACCAAATAGACATTATGCCACAGGCTAAGCGTAATTATCGTCCTTTCAATACTCGTGTTATGGTAAATACTCGCTTCTGATTGATTGGAAGCGAGGCAATTTTAATATCGCAAATTTTATCGATAGCTGAACAAGTCCTAATTACATCGGTCGCACTTTAGCAATGGATTCAGCTCTTGGTGATGAGAGCGAACATGTACTACTGATAAAAATTCTAAGTTTCCCTTTTCAGGCAAACAAAAAGTTCTTTATGAAGAAGCACCAGCAAAAAATTACAGCGTGGCCTCACTAGCAACCCTCTATAACGAAAAGACGGCAGTTTCTTTGATGGAAGCTTGCTTACGGTTGCCGTATTATTAAAAGGAATTTTTTTCTCGTAACAATTAGGGATAAATGTGCTTGTGACTGATCGGACTTTTTCATATTTCCACTGGTGGCTGCGGCAGCCACTCGATAATTAATTAAAAAGTACGATCTGTTCACGCGTGCAATTTTACAATTCCTAATTGTTTCTCAAATAGACTGATTTCCTATACTGATCGAGAAAAGCGAAAAATTCAAATTACCTTTTCTTTTGTTGTCTGTTTTCGTTTGGCTTGCAGTTGCACGACGCCATTTACTTTTTGCAGTAATTTGTCATATGTTCATAGAGCCAGTAAAGCGAATGATCAGTTGAGAGCATCAGTTCCATATCAAACAAAATGCTCAAAACTTCCTTTGAAGTTAACCGGGTGTCCTACAACGGAGCTTGGCGCCCTGATCTCACTCGTACTTTGCAAAAAAGCTTCGCCTGCCACTGGTACATATTGCGCCTGGACAACGTTTCTTCTTCTTGTTTTTTTTCAGCGATCCGTAGCCATTTTACTACAGTACGATGTCGCACAGCGAACGCGCGTTGGCCTAATGGTTAGCGCGGGTTCGAGTTCTGGCCTGGGTTATTGTGTTGTGTTCTTGAGCAAGACACTATATTCTCCCAGTGCCTTTCTCCACCTAGGTGTTTTAATAGGTCCTGGATACTGCGAGGATAGCCTCAGATGGACTAGCATCTTATCCTGCGGGGGAGGGGAGTAAGTAGAAACACTCCTAGTCGCTTTACGCTACAGAAACTGGCCTAAGTTCCGGCTGTATGGGCCATTTAGTCGGACGCAGACTTTAAGTGTCGCCGGGACGGAAAAAGTTTGGGCGATGAAACGGGCAGTGCAATGTTTGCTGTGGAGTAGGCCTGGCACGAACGCTTTTTCTGCGTCTCCGTTGCATTTTAAAATAATATTATTATTCATAGCCTCCTACGCAGTCGATCGATTGCGTGATGTGCTTAAGGGCCGGAGGCTATTAAATCTAATGGCTGCCAAAAATCTCCTTTCGACGAACCGGAAATAAAGTTTTCTTTCTTTATTTTTGAGCCACCAGTGGCGTATTCTTAAAAGTTCTTTTGACACTTAACCAAACAACGTAATATGTTAATGCCTGTGGCAATTTGACTTAAATATTGTCGTAGTAAGCTACTTTAATTCGAATGTATGTCGCGCTTATATTGTAATGCCGACAAGTGCTCCCAAATTACTCCGAGCTAAATTTTACATACGTTCAAGTTCAAAAATTGTTTTATAATATGGCAAAAACTGGCCGGATATGACAGAATCAAGCAGCGTTACACAACTTAAAAGCTTCCCTCTTGGGATGATGTCGAAGAAACGCCGTGACATATGATGTTACTTGCTAGTAGGATTTCGATTTCAGCGTTGGCGAAAATTGTTATAGCATCTCAGCAAGAAAAGATGGCGAAAGAAATCTTTGTCTACAAGGAGCATACAATGTCGTTGAGCAGGACAAGAGTAAATAAAGGGGTAAATAAACCAATAAAAGAAGTAATGAATAGGTAATTACCTTTGTCTCGTGTCGTCACTGTCAGGCAAACCCGCTTCCTTCTCGTTGCGCGTTAACTCGTACCGAGGCTTTCGCGCAATGAAAAGAATGTCTTTACGACAACAAAAAACAAAAAACAAAACAAACAAGCAACAAGCCAAGAAAATAAAAATAAATAAATAAAATCTGAACATGAGAAGTTTAATATATTTCGTTCTTTCTTCTCAAATGCAGTCCGTAGAGCTTCACTAAGTGTAACAATTGCGTCAGTTGAAAAGTATTGCTAAATAAGCTCATTTCGTTGAAGTAAACACATTCAAGCTTATCTAGACACCTTCATTCTACATACTTTTTGCTCAAAGCAAAGGAGGGGTTTGTATGGAATTGGTCTACAAAACGCTTTAACCCTTCCGCTCTGGCATGAGTTTGGTCGAATTACGGTCATTTCGCCCCATGGTCATTTCGCCCCAACCAAAAGTCACTTCGCTCCAAACAAGAGTTACTTCGCTCCATACAGAAGTTACTTCGCTCCATGTGAGAATTTTGTGAAATTTGTCGCGAATTTTTTGTTTTGATGTTGGAGCTGGACTGATTTTGAACTTATGTCAGTTCAGATTATTAACTAATGCAGTTTCCAGTCGCGTTCGCTCACGCTTGGTAACACTAAATATCATTTCGTAGGATTACTTGCCTCAACACGAATTTTTTGACGTTGTAATCCCTCAAAATCCTTGTTAATTCTTATTGTCATCGGCCCAGTTTTTTTGCTTACTCGATAGAGTTAACAAATTGGCGTCAGTTTTTTATGCGTCTGTTCTCTTATTGATGGTAAATTGCGTCATAACATTGTCAAAGTGGCTGTGGAACCACGAGCCGCAGGTGAGTGGTTCCGCAGTCAACTTTGACAATGTATGGAGCGAAGTAACTCTTGTATGGAGCGAAATGACTTCGATTATGGAGCGAAGTGACTTTTGGTTGGGGCGAAATGACCGGATACCTCCCCAGGCGTTCTCTCTCGGAATGACCGAGCGAATCATGGAAACAAGTCCTAATCAAAATGGCGTCCAAATGTGCCTACATGTGCACTAAATCACCAGCAAGGATCTTTTTCAATTTACTCGTGAAAGAATAGAAAATAACCAACATGGCTCTTTGATTATGAAAATATACTGAGCAGTGGGCGTTTTTGCCCATTTTGTACGACAACTAGTTCAGAGATCGCCGTCCAATACGGCGATCTTAAAGTTTATAAAGTTTAAGGATCATGTCGAAGGCAACAAAGAGAAAACATGTTGCGAAAGAAGTGCTGGATGATTACGTGGTTCCCGATCCAAACCAGCAAATTGTTAAGGTAAGGAATTCACTAATGATAGTATAATGTTTTTCAAATACTGTTACTGCAAACAACTGTGGTTATAATAAATTACCCTTAAATAAAAAAAAAAATAATTGCATGTTTTAAACTCTAATAAGCTTATTGTGTTGAGTGGTGGGGTTTAGGACCATTCCGTTTTATATCCACCCCCTACCTCCCCCATAGATGAGATATACTGAGCTGGGTATAAAGCTCATGTCCTGAGGGTTTGCTCTGTCGGCATCATCTGATCTGTTGAATTTTCTGATGGGGTTCAGAAGTCCGCTTTTTTGAGAGAAAAGAGAGAAAAAAAACAGGTTAATTCTAGCCTATGAGCAGGTTGCGGCATTGCGGTACGAGCAAAGGTGAGCCTGTGAGCAACAAGCCTGTGAACGAAGCGAGTTGGCAAGGGGCCATGCTTTAGTCTGGTGGCTTAACTTTTCCTTGTGCAACAGTGCACAAGAGCCTCCTTACAGGCTATGTTATTTCTAAAGAGGATATGGCATGGCACTTTGATAGTGTTTTTTTGTGAGGGACAAACCTTGTCAACGAGATTGGGGATGTAGTGCATATAAACTAGAATGACTCTTTAGTCTTACTTCCCTAAGAGTGAGGTGATCTAGGTAGGTGTGGGGTATCCTATTTTCAGTTAGGCATTATTTACTGATTTTCTGCTTTTGTGACATAGATTTTAGGCAGTCGTGGAAACAATCTCCATGAGGTGGAAACATCTGATGGCACAAAATTCCTAGTCAGTATGCCATCAAAATTTAGGAAAAGTGTGTGGATAAAAAGAGGTATGGGTCATGGTTTTTAGAAGTCATTTCAGCGTACATACATTTATAAATACAACCAGGCAAGTGGTTCCTGTATAACTGGTTTTCACATGACGTCACTAAAATTCTAACTACAAAACTATTGATCTTCCTGAGATTTTACTTCAATGAATAAGAGCAGCTGAAAACTAATATTCATACAAATTTTTGCTCTGAATGGTTTCCTGGTTTTGTAATACAACACGCTTGAATTTCCAAGCTTTTGCATGACGTGGCATTTACATGACGGCCTAGAGAGCTGTCATGATGGTTAAAAAACTGACTTATTTCGGGGAACTTGGCTATCTGAACAGTTCATGTTTTAGAAAAAGTATTATTTTAATGTTTTAGAGTTCCTTGAGGGATAAATTCACAGTTTTGTAGCAAAACTCAGTGACAGATGTTTCTGTTGGTTTCCAGCTGCCATGTTGGTGCCCATACGGATGGGCACCAGCATGGCGTCTCCATACAAATCTCTATAAATTTGGGGAAAAAATTTCTCCACATATCTCGCATAAGAAAAATTCTTGTGACCAGAATTTTGGCGAGAGTCTTTGCATATTTACCTTCTTTCATTTCCCAGATTCTGGACTTTATCTATTGACCAGTTTTGATTTTTATTTTGATCTATTTTTAATTGTGTGACACTGAAAACCAACAATTGCATTGACATGTTAGCTTCCTTGTTGATGATGACGATGATTTCTATTGTTTATTAAGTGAGTTGCTCAGAAAACATTTTCTTGCCTCTATAAACAAGTGTGCAGCACCAAAACAATTCCTAAAGCAAGTCCAAATTAATTCAGTCTGAGGTTACACTGTATATTTATATTATGTGACTGATTAATATTTATAATATTTTTTTGTGAACTATTTCCAGGAGATTTTGTCATTGTGGATCCCATTGAAGAGGGAAACAAAGTGTGTGCTGAGATAGTTCATATTCTGTATGGCAAGCAAATCAAATACTTGAAGAGTGAAGGATTATGGTAAGACAAATTTCTATATAAATTTGTGTTAAGTGCAAAGATAGTAAAAAGTCTGTGTCAGGCCAGTGGTGCATACAGCCAGAGATTATTCCAGCTTCTGTGGCATGAAGTGACTAGGAGTATTTCTACTCCCCCTGGATAGGATGCTAGTCCATTACAGGGTTATCCCCAGCATTAAATTCCCCGGTACCCATTTACACACTTAGGTGGCGAGAGGCACTGTGAGAGTGGAAGTGTCTTGCTCAAGAACACAACACAGTGCCTCTGGCCAGAGCTCAAAACCCAGACTGCTGAAATCCAGATTCCAGCACATAGATCAGTAGGCCACTGTACCGGGTTGGTACAAAACGTGGACCCCTCAATCTGGACCTCCTACTGGACCCCCTTTTGGACCCCATCTGGACCCCTTCTGGACCCCTTCTGGACCCCTTCTGGACCCCTTCTGGACCCCTTCTGGACCCCTTCTGAACCCCCTTTTGGACCCCCATCTGGACCCCTTCTGGACCCCCATTTGGACCCCCCTCTAGACCCCCATTTGGACCCCCATTTGGACCCCCTTCTGGACCCGCTATGTTCTCTTCCAGTTTAATTATTTAATCAGGAGCCCGTATTTTCTGGAAGAAAAAATAAGGGGTCCAGAAGGGGGTCCAGAAGGGGGTCCAGAAGGGGGTCCAGAAGGGGGTCCAGAAGGCAGTCCAGAAGGGGGTCCAGATGGGGTCCAAAAGGGGTCCAGTAGGGGGTCCAGATTGACGGCTCCACGTTTTGTACTGACCCCACTGCACCTCCATGCAAAGGAAGATAAAGCTCAGTGAAAACTGCACCATGTAATGTAAATTTAAATTAACATACTTAATTGCAGGACACTTTTTAAATTTTGCTGCTGAAATTTATTTTAAGGCCAACAGCATTCACGGAGAAAGCACTTACTGAAGACAAACAAGATGCCAAAGAAATAAACAGGTACAGTGTTTTTTGCACGCAACAGACCATACTAGAGGGTTTTCATTAACATTTTCAGCAGAAGGGCAAATGGTTTTCACAGGTGGGCAAAACATTTTGAACTGAACTTCTTTGTTTAAGAAAAACTTTCCGCTAGATGTTCAAACCAGGCAGGCAAAAGCATCCTCTGACAGCTAGTCAGTTTGCCCGATGCCTGGCCCTGGAAATAATGAAACCTCTGCTAGCATTGGTAAGATTGTTATTATTCATATTGTGAGAGATTATCATCATTACATGACTATAACTGCAAGTCAGTTGTGGCTTTTTGTGAAATAACAATAAGCTCTTTGTTATTTAGGTTACAAAAACATTTCCTCTGCCCACTAGGAGAGTGGGATTAAGACTAGCATGAACTAAGTACGTAGTCAGTGGTAGAAGTAGGCAAAATCAGAGACTGCTGGCACAGTTTGAGGTGACTGTCAACTGATAACTTTCATGATGCTTTTACTCTGAAAAATTTACACAACGTCTTACTTCTGAAGTCTGTAAACATCATACAAGTATTATTTGATTCATTGAATATCAGAGATGTGCTCATGGTAAACATTAATTTTAGTCACATTTACTTAACAATGTTTTATCTTCTTTCTTGGTAGCAACTTACATATTCATGGTAATAATGGCATCAATAATGATGATGATGATGATGACGACGACAAGGACGACGATGATGATGATGATGATGATGATGACCTGTTTGTAAATCCAAACCACCAGAAGACAACATGCTATGTTGATTCAGACTCCAGTGAAGAAAGTGAAGACAATGAAGAGTGACATCCTATAATTAATTTTGTTAAAAAGCAAGTATATTCCAGACCGAAGGGACATGTCTGTTATGGAAATAGGTGTCCTGGGGTAGGAAGAACTTCATGAAATGAAATTTCATCACTTTGGAGACAGTGAACTCTTTGCAGTGGCTTGAACCTTTGCTGATGGGCCAACACGTTTACAAGCCAAATGAAATTTAACGTCACACGATATTATAATATTACAGCTTAACTCCTATTAAACAGCCACCCTTGGGGAAATGGATAGTGGCCATTTACAAAGTGAGTATATTCCAGACCAAAGGGACATGTCTGTTATGGAAATAGGTGTCCTGTGGTAGGAAGAACTTCACCAAATGAATTTTATCACTCTGGAGACAGTGAACTCTTTGCAGTGGTTTAAACCTTTGCTGATGGGCCAACACATTTGTGAGCCAAATGAAATTTAACGACGTCACACGATATATTACAGTTCAACTCCTTTTAAACAGCCACCCTCAGGGAAATGGATAGTGGCCATTTAAAAGGGGCTGGCCGCTTAATAGAGGTAAAAATAATAGAAAAGCCCTCATCAGGACTTTGATTACTGGCTGCCTACTAGGGGTGGCTGTTTAATTTTAATGGGTGGCTGCTTAATACGGGTTCAACTGTATTTGGATAAGAGTTAATCAGAGCATATGGAGGATACCGTGTGAAAGTGGATCTTTATTATTTTAAAGGAGATACAGCCTGTATGTCATGGATTGTGGATCTTCTCACACTCTGGTCTCTTGTAACTGAATAGATAAATCTCTACAGAGCAGAAAAGATCAAAGTGCAATAAAAATACATGTCTGGTGAATCTAACAGTCAGATTTTGTGACGATGCACATTGTTTAGAGATGCTGAAAGGTCTCTATCGTCCAAGCTGTGGTTGGGAGTTGAAACATTTTAAGCGGGAGGGCAAGTGGTTTTTCACAGGTGGGTAAAACTATTAGAGCTGAATTTCTTTGTAAAACTTTCCACTAGATGTTCAAACCAGGCAGGCAAAATGATATTTTCCTCACAGCAGGTCAGTTTGCTCGATGTCCAGGCCTTAATGAAACCCTTGCATGTGCAATATACTTTATTTGTTTTAAAAAAATTCATTGTAGATGGGAGCTTGTGATTTTCCTTGATTACCTGAATAAGTAACCGTGCAAAGCCAACAATGAAAAAGAAACATACGGAACCTATCGCAAAAAAAATCAATGCATAAACAGGGGCATAAGACACAAAGGAAGATGTAGCGTGTTTCATTATCAAGTGAAAAGGCTGAAATGCCTAAGGTTCATACTCTTTTGGGCTTTTGAAATACCATGACTTTCCATGACCTTTCCAATGATCTTTCCAAGTTTTCCATGACCCATGTTAAGCAGTTGTTCTCAGAATATTGTCAAAACAATCTATTATTTAAGGTATTTTCCCCCCATTATATCGCATAACATGTGTGCTGGTGTTTATTTTTTAACTGGAATTAACTGGTTTTCTGACTTGTCTGCTGTTTTTTCAATTCTTGACTTTTTTCTTCCCAGTCATTCTTAGAAAGTTTATTTCTTTTCCACGACTTTCCATGACTCACACTTCAGTTTCAGGACTTTACAGGCCTGGAAAATGAAATTATAAAATTCCATGACTTTCCAGGTTTTCCATGACCTGTACAAACCCTGATGCCCTACCTGCATTTTTAGGGCTACTTTATAATGTCACTTGTTAGGAGTGATTACTACAAATCAATCGTTTGTTGTTTAACAGGAGTCTGCAATTAGTACTTAATTTTCAAGAGACCAGAGAAGAGTTTCAATATTGTTTATAAAATGTTTATTGAAGGAACCATTATCACTGCAAATGTTTGTACAGTGTTTTTTGTTTACTCGACATCTACTGAATAGTTTGCATGGCAAACAAGAAATGAGATATCTGTTAACTATTTAAACTACGCAGGGCAGGAAAAAACCCACGTCCGATTGCCCAGGGCAAGTAAATTTTGCTCTTGGGAAAGTGAAAATGGAAGTTTGGTGGTCTGGTGGGCAAGTGAAATTGAAGGCTTTCGTTCATAAAGGGCATATGTAGCATTTTGGGTCGATTTTTATTTTTTGCAGGATCGAGCTAGTTTTTGGCAGACTGACTTGTTTTGACATGAAAAGCATTGTTGTGTAATTGTTTTTTGTTGATTTGGTCTTCGTTTTTGAGAAATAACGTGTGCAAAAAACTCAGTTTTCCAAGGGTATCTTTTGGAGATCTTTTGTTGAGCGAAAAACAAAAGAAACCTTTGTTTTGCTAAATGATGAAGTCACCGAAGTGTGGTATTTGCCGCTGGTTTTATCATTCATATAATTATGCAATTCTCTTACTGTTGCTTCGTTAGCACAAGTGGATAGGGTGCTGAACGGGCCGCAGCTGAGTTTGTTTTGTCGTGACACCGGTTCGATACGAGGTTGGTCGATATTTTTTTTCGGTCTATTTCTCTAATTCTTTCAAAAATCAAAACGTCAATTTAAAAAAAATGGTGCTGTGGAAGCTGCTAAACGTAACCGTTAAGTTCGCACTACGTCAAAGTACACCTTTGAAGGATTTGCTCCAAAAGATGCCGCTCGGAAAACTGAGTTTTTTTGCATATGTTATTTCTCGAAAATGAAGCGCAAATCAACAAAAATAATTACGCAACGATGCTTTTCATGTCAAAACAAGTCAGTCTGCCAAAAATTAGCTCGATCCTGCAAAAAATAAAAATTGACCCAAAATGCTACATACGCCCTTTTTGCACGAAAGCCTTCAATTAGACTCAGTAGTCTTGTTAGTGATAATTTCCAATCAAAAACAAATTTCAAAACTTAAGACTACAAGGTGAGCAAAACAATGAGTTGAAAGCATAGATTAATTTAAAGTCAAGCATACTTTGCTCATGTTCATCCTCTGATTGCCATATTGGCCTCCAGATTGAATGCTGCAAACAACAGAAGTCTGGCACTACTAAACCATGCAGTAGATTTAGGATGGCGACGAAAAACAAACATTCTGCATTCCTTTTCCTCATCGCGCCTATTGGGCAAGCAATATTTTAGTGGGGGCAACTGAACACAGAACTGTACTGGCCCACTAGGCAACTGTGTTTCAATTAATTTTTTTTCCTGCCCTGCTGCATGAAAGAATGTCAACTGCATTTCACTTTCACCTTGATGAGCTCAAATGAAATACTTTGAGATGCTTCTCAACTTACAGAGTTTGGAAGGCTAAATTTCAACACGTGGCAGTCCATGTTCAGATGGCTTGAAAAAAGAAAGAAGTGGATTCCAGTCTCTAAATAAAAATGTCTGTCACAGCCTGACAGAGTATCTTTGTAATAAATTTACATCTGGAAGGTTTTTGTACATCGTCACAAAAAAAGATTGTGGTAACGCTAGCTTTCAAGACTTCTTAATCTTGTATTTTCCTTTTTGTAGCTGGCCTATATACAACTTTGTTTTTGATCCATCTCCTTTTCTCACCCAAACCTGAAAATTGATGAAAACACTGTCATTGACCACAAATGTTGAAATAGAGGGGAATATCCAACAATTTAGGTACATTTAGTTACGATTGTTACTGTTGAGTTCTAGTTCAAAATGCAAACTTTGTCAGCCATGGCAGAGTAACTCCAATCCTAAATACTCCATTTTGCAAACCCTTTGATACCACATTTAAAAAGTACTCAATACAACTGTTGGCTACAGAGATACAACATTAATATCAAAGAAAGAAATGTGGGAAACAATGAAAGTTACCTCTCCAGTGTTTATTCCAGTAACAAAGGCACTAAAATAAAAAGACCAAAAAAGACACCATTCATAAGAACTACAAAATCACCACCAGAAATTTCATTTTTTTTTTAAAAAATGTTTCTCACGTGGATGGCAGGGGGCTAGGTCAGGAGGAGACAGTTATCCCACAGAACTGAAGACAGAAGGGGAAAGAAAAAAGGGCGAGAACAGAGAACAGTTACACCAGGGATGCATAAATAAAGGAAGAAGTCCAAAGAGGAATAGCAGACAGTTATCTCAGGGATTCCTATAATACATGTATTATAATAATAATAATAATAATAATAATAATAATAATAATAATAATAATAATAATAATTAATAATAATAATAATAACAACAACACCAACAACTACTTTATTTAAGTGTCAAATATATTCAGCACTATTAAATGTGCTAATTGGGGACACTAAATAAATAAACAAATATTTCAAATACATAAACTATTAAGAATCCCAACTGGTTGGAGGCTGACCAGTTGGCTATTTACACAACGCAACCGAGAACAAATCCAGATAGCAGTAGGGTAGAGGATTTGAACCAGGGACCTCCAGATATACACAGTCAGGGGGGAGCATCAAAGGGGGGAGGGTTGTTATACTAGGATGGGATATAAGAATTAAGGCACTGTTCCAAACCAAAAAGATTGAAAGGAAGTAGTATAAGGCTAAACTTAGGTGGGTGGAATAGTCGTACATGATGTTCGAAGGAAAAAGTAAAGAATGGGAACAACAGCATGAGTCAGCCAAACAAAGGTACATTTTTATTCTTTTAATGACTGTTTAGCATTTGTGATAATAACAACTGAGAAGACAAACCTGGAATGCGTATCATTTCTGCTTTCTATCACTACATGATCACCTTTATGGAACCTTAAAAACAAAATAATTGAAACAAATATTGACAATACATTTGTTCATTGCAAGGATCAACAAAGTACACTGGCCAGTGCAGGGCTTGACTTTCAGGAAAACACCCTGGGGCCAACTGACCTCTAAGTTTTCAGATTTAGTTCCCAGCAAAAGTATTTCAGTGAAAAATGTGAAAAGTTAGTCGCCAGTGAAAAAAATTTGGTCGCATTTGCAACCCAAGTGGTTGCAACATTGAGCAGCCTCCGCAGTCAAAAACATGTGCAGTTTCATTGAACAAAGCCTGGGTTAGGACCAACACGATAAGGCTGAGCTCTTACCATGCTCAGTTGCCTGCTTATGGCAACTGGCTTTCATCTTCAGTTGCTTGGTTCGGGGACCCTTTCATACTAAGCACTTGCAAGGGGCCTAATGTATTGCAATAGAATAAATGATACAATACATAGCACATTTCATACCATTCTCCTTCATAATAAAGCTTCCCATCTTCGTATCGTGCACTATAGGGACTCTTTTCTGACTGACACCCACCTACGAGTGAGACTCAACTGTCAGTATTTATTTATTTTTTTGTTATTAGCATTTGACAAGAAAGATTAAAAGTAATGTCAATCAACATTTCAAGGTATCAAGCATCATTCTCAAGGTTGTTGAGGTTGTAAATGTCAATATCAAAGTTGTTATTAAGAGATGAGTTCTAAAAATTCCTAACTGACATTCACAAAGCATTGTTGAAGACATAACAACTTGAACAACCAAGACCAAATATAAATGAATGTAAGAAAAGGTCTCGCTTTATAATCGGAGCAAACCAATACCAAACAAAATCATAATAAAGATTATATGGATGTACACAAATATGTCTACAATAATAATTAATTATTAAACCAGATCTGTGTGATGATTTTAAATAACAGAAAGATGATTTTTGAAAGCAATAGATAATTTCAAACTATTTCACATAAGTGATCCTAATCACAGAAATAAAAATTTTGAAATTGCTTTTAAAATTGGCATTAGTTCTGAGAACTGTCTTGTCCATCAAGACAATATTGATGATTTTCATAACAATCCCAAAATTGACCTCTGTTGGCAATATTTCTTTTAGGTTAAGCAAACAAAACCTTACTTTCTTGCCTTCTTCTTGCTAATGCTCCTTTTGCCTTTGAAAAAAAAAAATAACAATTTTATGAACAAATTAATAAATTTCTATCTGTTCAATCACTTGGCATACAAGGACAGCCCTATCCAATATTAGCCTTTTTTCTGTCACCTGCCGTATGGAAAGTGGTACCATTTTGGAATTTTAGCTGGCAGATGAAGTGTAATGGCTTAAACTTGCACAGTGAGAAACCTGATAAATTCATTTTTTTTTTGCGCATGAAGCTACAGTTAAATGTACAGTGCTGATTTATCAAACTCTTGAACTTCCTGATAACTTAAACCAGGTTAGTTTGTTTGCCTCGAATTGGTTTCACTGATTAACTTTAGCCCTTAGCTAATATCTTGCACTCCTACTTTTCACAAACCAGTTTTGGTTTCTCTTCATGGATGTCAGAGTAATCAGCATTCCACTGTACAGTGTATATGCAACTGTGTTAGAACACTGTTCTTTTAACCCGGTAACACCTGTGCCAACCTTAACCAGCCGTAACAAGCGTTGGCCTTTGTTCTACTTCTGATGTCGTCACCTTTGACTAAAATTGGCATCACTTATACACAAGTTCTGCAGGAGGAAAGGATCTTCCAATGATACCCAGATCAGAGTGATTTGTCTTGTTGCAAATTTCTCCCCATCACAGTTGGTACCTTGTTCAAGACCTAGGTCAAAAAATATCAAATAACACTTCAAGATCATTACCTTCCTGATGGCTGCCCAGTCTTCAAGAATGTCCATTTCTCTCAGCATATATACAATATATGGACTTGAATAAAGTCAAAGAAAATTAAAACTCCAGACAAATGTTTCAGCAACTTCTAGAATCTTTGCAGTTATTATAACAGTACTGTGTTGATTATTGTACTTTTTGAGCTATGTTGCGAGAACTAACCCAATATGTACTAATGGCATCAAGTTATAACCTTTGTAGCATTGTACATTTGAAATAACCACTAATTAGTTTTTCATTGTATTGCAATTCAATTTACTACTCAAGGGAGAATTAAGAATTTAAAATTTATTAGTGACATTAATTGAGTGTGCATTTGTTTCATGTTAAGTACAGATTACAGACACCGGGATAAGCTCTGGCCTGATGGGCCACTTGGCTCATTTTTAACAGATACGACTTTATTGACAAGCTGAGTGACACACATCACAGTCAAAAGGATATCAGTTACAGTGACAGGTTTCCGTCTTTTATCAGAGAGCATGGATCCATCAGAGGACTTCCTGTGTCTCTTGTTTAGAGACTGTGATTCAAGCCAGATATCTGAAACAAAATATATATTAAATTAAATGACATACATGAATTTAATTCCAGTAAAGAAGTAGTTTGGATTTGCTTTCTCAATGGACTTCCAATTAAAATAATTTTGTCACTGGGTTAAGATACAGTAAGACCCCTGAAATGTGTCTCATCAAATACTGTACAATTGGTTTGCATTTTGTTCTTGGGTGCTCTGATTGAAGTGGAATTGACAACAGTCAGGGTTAAAAAATCTGTTTGTGAATGTCAGTTGACTTAATAATTAGTAATTATTATCTCTGGTCATTGAAACTAACTGGTTTTACCATTTAGCTTTAGCTTTGTCATCATGCAATGTTATGGACTATTAATAGACAAGTATAATTTATCAGTTTCACTTTTTGAAGGTTGCTGTTAATTGCTCATTAATGACATAATTAACAGGACATAGATGTATATATGAACATGTCTGAGAATTTTTGTCAAACTGAAGTTCATACATAAAACAGAACAAACATTTTACCTGCTGATATATCCATATTTTGCTTGTCTTCCTCTAATTTTCTTATTTTTTCTTCTAACTCTTGCTTCATACTCTCCATCAAGGCAAGCTTTTCACTCTGCAAGTTTGAGATTGAAGAAAAATATTCAATAATTAAGTTGGTTATGTATGTAAGTGTCGACACACACCTTCACAACCCCTGTAAACACTGCTTTGTTCCCTGCAGGTGTAGTGGAATTTTGCGAGTAAAAAGGTCGAAAACAGAGACCATGCAAGATACCCACAGCTCTAACCAAGGAAGGATGTCTGGGAACTACACAGGTTTCCATACAGATGTCATGAAGGTATCATTTAAGTACACAAGGTTCCAAGTCTCTTTTTAGGTCAAAAAACAGTCTGTCCTCACCTCAAAGTGTTGTATGGCTGCCTGTTCATCTGCATCATATTTGTTTCTTACATTTCCTAACTGAAAAAAAAAATATTTAGTGATAATTTGGTAAACAATAAGCTAAGAACAGCATTTTTCTTATTACATGTAAAACACGAGAAGCCCAGGCACATACATAAACTTACTTTCTTATTTATTTATCCCCATGGCCTGCTGCTGGGCATAGGGAATGAAGTTCAGACTAACATTATTGAATACAATCTACTTACCCTACAATCTCGTAAAATTCCTTAAAACAAAGAAAAGAAAAGAAAGTATTGGTGATGTGATTTCAGTACTGCTTGTGATGGCAAGAGTGCTGTGCCTTAAGTCAAGAAGTCAAGCCATTGGAGATTAATCACTGCATATCTGGTACATACCGGCAACTTCTATTCTTATCTCGCACATCTCCTTTAACTCACTGACTGGCCCCGTGTACTCCATGGCACATTCTGTTATGAAAATGATATCATAGTTACCTAGTTACCATTGACAATGCTGAACTGTACTGAGCCACATTCCTCAACAATTTTGACACTGCAAGTTTGGGAGGGGATAGAGGGCAGCAAAGTCCCCACCCCTCCCCCCTCCTTTCCATCACCACCTCGGTGGTGCTCAAGGGAGAAATCTGCACTTATATCAGTGGAATCTTACTGTTGACAAGAGTTTTGCTTTCAGTATAGTTGTTATTTCTTGTCTGTTCTGTATGCAACAATAAGCTGTCAAGCAATTACAGCACTAGTTGACTGCACCGAATACCCGAAACGTTTCATATACCCCACCCAACCCTAGAGAACGAACATACCAGATTTGACCTCTTCTAACTTCTTTTCAACCTGGCTAATGCGCTCTCGATAAAGCCTGAAAAGAGAAACCAATATCTGTCACAAATGAATTTTACTGGCTGTCGAAAAAAGAACATAAATATATTTATGCTTATCCAGTACAAGTAGGTACACAGATTTCTACTCACTGTTCTTTCAGGTCGCTGAATTGTCTTTCCAGATCGGCCATGTCATTCAAACACTCGTTCCTTCTTCTCTCATTTTCTGTTTCGTCAACTACAAATGCAAAGAGAATTTTCATCACAACTTTGTAAACGCAGAGCAAATAACAACAGCAATAAGTTAAGAGCGCGGAAAATATACTAACTGCTAGATTCGGAAGATGATTCATCGGAACTCAAGCTGCTTTCTTCCTCTTCGTCTTCGCTCATGTTTTCATCTTCATTAGGACTTCTCTCCACTTCTTCTTCTCCATTTTCTTCACCATCAACAGACGGCATATTTAAGAAAGCTACCTTTCAGTTGCAAAGAGCAAATTTCCCACACAATTTCTCGACAACGTACAGAAGAACTGCACTGTTGTGTTCATCCAGCTTGCCATGCGCAGAGGCTTTGAGCCTGCGTTCTTCCTTGCAGCGAAGGTTGCCACGAACACTCCATGCTTCAAGTTCACTCATTGACGTGTATCTTATCTTCAACACGGGTTGCGAGTAAGTATAGGCTGAATTTTTTGTTTTCAAATTCTGGTCACTTTAAAAAAATACATTGCTTCACACGTATGAAGAATGGAAGCTTTGAAAACTCAAGCATTCTTTTTGTTGTCAGTCTCTATTTCTCCTACTTTCTCTAAAGTATTTCCAGGAGTGTGACATGCATTATTCATGTACCAAAGGCACAAACTTGTCACTAGCAATGTTTAGGGGAACACCCCACAGGAAAATTTTCATTTTTAGAGGCTGAGCAATGCCTCTTCCTATGTAAATTTATTTTTAAAATTAAAATGTGAAATGGGAACACCATCTTCCCACTGGGAAGGTTCATTGGTTACGGAGATTTTGGAGCCCTCTATTTAGGTGAGTTGTACTCATCTTCTGTAATAGACCAATTTCGATATATTAAAATTCAGCCTAACACAATAGACCTCAGAACGAGGCTCTGGGGAATAAACCCCACAAACTCTGTATTTATTCCCCAGAGCCTCGTACTGAGGTCTATTGTTTTAGGCTGAATTTTAATATATCGAAATTGGTCTATTTGGCAAGTTGTTTTGCTACTGAATTTTTTATCATGTAGTCTTAATTTTATGCAGGACCCCTTTTGATACCAGCCTATGGCTGATGGGACTATCCTGCCTAAATAAAAATGACTTGACTAGACTTGACTTGACTCCCAAACCAACACCTGTTGAGCTGAGAATTTAACATAGATAGATTAACCCCACGCCCAACCTACTATCTGCAGGAGCACAGGTTCATTCTGAACTCAGCCCTTTGACAAATCCATCAAGGTTGAACCAGGGTTCATACCCTATTTCAGAAACAAATTTCCAGGACTTTTCCAGGACTCAGATTGATTTTTCCAGGATTCTAAAATTCACATTAACCTTTTCACTCCCAAGATCTTAATGTTAATTCTCCTTGCTGTCTGCCATACATTTCATATTTTTTTACTTGAGTTTAACAGATTTCCAGAACTTTCCAGGACCAGTAGCCCTTTTCCACGACTTTGCAGTCCTGGAAAATGCCACAATAAAATTCCAGGACTTTCCAGGTTTTCCAGGACCCGTACGAACCCTGTTGAACTTAGCAGGCACCAGGGTGACAGCTGTCACAGCCAGGGTTTGTACCCTTTTTTAGAAACAAATTTCCAGCACTTTTCCAGGACTTTTCCAGAACTCAGATTGATTTTTCCAGGATTCTAAAATTCACATTAACCCTTTCACTGCCAAGATCTCAATTTTAACTCTCCTTGCTGTCTGCCATACATTTCATATTTTTTTACTTGAGTTTAACAGATTTCCAGCACTTTTCAGGACCAGTAGCCCTTTTCGAGGACCTTCCAGTCCTGGAAAATGCCACAATAAAATTCCAGGACTTTCCAGGTTTTCCAGGACCCGTACAAACCCTGCACAGCTGTAGGGATCACTAAGCCACTCCAGCCTCACCACCACGGAGAGTTAATCACCCAAGGAGAAGGTGCACCATTTAGGTGCTGAAAGTCAGAAAGTGTCAATGACTGCATCATTACCAATACTTTCACTTTAATAGAAGCTTATACAGTACGTCTAAGTTTGACAGAGATCGATGCATGCCCAAGATCCCAAGATCAATGGATGCCAACTACAACAGCACCACCTTTTTAATAAAGCTGAATTAGTGAATACAGAGTCTGATCGAAAAGACAGCATAGCGAACTCAACAAGGTAGGATGCACACAGGAAAGCTGATTTCAGCTACTAAAGTTAACACCATGGTATAGCGTCTATTCTTTATGATATATAAGTATTAAGTAGCATTCCTTTTCTTGCCTAATGAAATGCATACCCAAATTAAGTTACATATAAACTACTGTCTGAGAATAATACAATTAAAACATTGTTCGGCTACTGTGATCGATTACAAGAAAGCATCACACCATTCCTTAAGGCAGTTATAACAGTCCGAGCCTTGTTTCTTGTTTGCTCCACATGTATCTTTAATCCAATCCATAAACATTTCTTCATCCTTCTTGAGAACAAGGAACTGACCCAGGACAACGTATGCTTTATCAAATCCTTTATCCTCCAGCCTTCCCGCCAGGACTGGCCCGATCCCTGCGAGCTCTGTTACAGGCTTCTCACCCATGGGCTCACTCACAAAGTTTCTATGTTTCTGCGACGTGGAACTCATGATCCTAAGAGAAATACATGTATAAGCTCAAGCATCAATTATTTAAGAGACTAAACTTAGCGCGCAGCAGGCATGGAGATTACGTTTGTAGAAGACGATATTTTTAGATTTTTGAAGAGATGTAGTGATGATAAATACCGCATACGGTCTTGCCTGCTGAAATAATATCAAGGAAAGAAAGCAAATTACCTCAGTCTAAGCCAAGATCTTTCTCTTTTACACTGAATCGACGAGGAACTGGTGAAATTGATTCGGTAAAAAGACGCACGGAATAACCTGTATCTCCAAATAAGGCTAACTTGGCCATATATGGAGTACAACTCTGGCGGGAAATCGAAAGTCTTTAGTTGCCACGCCTGCAATATTTCCCAAACAGTTTTTGTAACGTAAAGGAGTTGAGTTTCAAAGAAGATAGACTGTAAATTTGATTGTATTTATAGAAAAAATGAGCTCTGGAAGGGGAAAACCAGGGAAGAGAAAGGCTGCAGCTTCAAAGGCTCCTGCAGCAACTAAGAAACCGCGGAAGCCTCGAGGAATGGTCGAACTTCCCGAAGGAATCGTCTTGACAGATTTGACCAAGAAAAAGTGGCGCCTCGGAAGGTTGATTGGCTGGGGCGGTTTTGGAGCCCTCTATTTAGGTGACTTGTAATCTAGAACTGTAAAGTTAGTTGCATTTCTGGCTCTGGCGGATCCTATTGAGGTTGCTCAAAGAGAAGTGGAGCCGGGGGGGTGGGGGGGGGGTAGGGTGAGTAGCTTCAAATTGTTGGGGACGTGGGTGAATTGGCCCCTCCTTGGACTCTACTGCCAGTTTCTTTTGAAGTTTCTTGCATGTTGCACCCGCTCCATGCTTCCCCCACCATCTTAATTTCAGAGCAGGGGATTGTTTTTAATTTCCCGAGGGAGAGGTGCAGAAAGGGACATATAATTTGATACATTTTGCTGCATCTGGAAAGGCTACTTAGTGTTAATGTATGTGCATAATTGCAAGTTATTTATTTTTTTAATCCGTAGCACCTTGTGTAATAAATACATTTGTGAACACTATTGTCTTATTTCCTTTTTTGGCAGCTTCTCCAGATAGTGGGTCACCAGTTCACGAAAATGCTGAACATGTTGTCAAAGTGGTAAGAACTAAGCCATGGCTGGTACAAGTGACAGTGTTTATACAGAAGACCGATACCAGACCAATATCATAATTCAAATCAAATATAAACAGTTTGAAATATTTTAGCTGTAGGGTGGATCTCATTGCTAAAAGAACTGACTTCACAAAGGAGGTTTATATGTCAACAAAATAATTGAAGGAAGTTAATGCTTCACTGAAAAAACTTGGTTAAAAAGTCAGAACTGGAAAAAAGAGAGTAAAGTTCAGTCCTCATTAGTAGACCTGAGTTAAATGATTAATGTCAAACTACTCTATACCAGATAATCGTGTTCTTGAAGTTAACATGTTCCCACAAATGAGGAAAAAAATACAGTAGCTATCGGTTTGAAAATGGTTCTTGGGAAATAAAGTCAGATTCTCAGGAATTATATAAGAGAGCTTAAGCTTCGTAGTTAACTAATAGCACTCTCAGAGAAGAAACTTTTGACATTAAATTTCTTTTTTTTCTCAGGAACCTCACACCAATGGACCTCTATTTACAGAACTTGCCTTTTACCAGCGTGTAGCGAAGCCAGATCTGAGTATGTGACTTGGCAATTTACAGTAATTTTTAGCATTGCAGCCTGATAACAAACCCCTTCCTTAGCCCCCAAAATAATACAGATATCAGCAACCATCCCAAGGGGAGGTTGAGGCCTTTGGACCCCAGAGCCTACCCCTGGTGTTTTTGAGTGTATGTAAGACTCCAAATCTTGAGGGTTTATTGTGTTGGGTCTAGTGATGGTATACATTATGAATGATACAACTTATTCAACAACTGCATAAATTTCATTCCTGTTCTGGCATTTTTTGCTTCTTTTTTTCTTGTGTGGCTTCCATGTAGATTGAAAGAATACCCTTAGCAATGCTACCCAGTATATGGTGTAATTGAATCCTGTAAAAGTGCTAGCAGGACAGAACTTTTAACCCTGTATACATAAAAGGAGCATCTCGTCAGTATGATGAGCACCTCCCCTTGTTTTCAATTCTCTTTGTACTGCCAAATTAATTCTTAAACTAACAGAACAAACATGACAGGAATTATATCTGGCAGTAATTTTGCAAAATTTCGTATTTTTAGTGGAAGACTGAATTATGTATGTACATGTACTATGTAAATCTTTGTGTTTTGTGTCATCAGTTAACAGCTGGTGTAAGTCACGTCGCCTAAAGCATCTTGGTGTTCCCATGTTCTTGGGATCTGGATCATTTGATCATGGCTCCACTAAGCTGCGTTTTTTAGTTTTGGAGCGCTTTGGGAAAGATGTGGATGAGCTCTTTATCAGCAGCGGCCGTAGATTTGATATAACAACAGTCCTCATGCTTGGCCTTAGAGTTGTAAGTACTACATTTTGCTGCTATAATCGGGAATCCAACGAAATGCCTTTAATTTTATTTGTAGCATTAATCTACTGCGGTTTTTTTGTTATGTTTTGTATCATAAGTATCAAGAGGCAGTTGTTATCAGGGCTGGCATTAAGTTTTGAGTCACCTGTTGCCTTGTTCTCGACACTTGTTGCAAACTTGTTACTTTGTGGTTGAATTCTATCAACAACAGGCAATTTCACCTGTACATGTACATGTAACAGGTGTTACGGGTTACGGCCCTTAATGACAGCCCTGGTTATCCTGAATTCCCTTCAGTTTTACAACCTTCGTAAAATTTATAATTTTTATTTTGTTATGAAAAAGAAAATGTTAGGAAGAGTTTGAAATTAATGGCTCGCAGTTGATAATGAAATCAGTACAGTAGAAATGTTGTAACCAGTTAGGGATTAAAAATGATGCCATTTGTTGGTGAAATTCTATAGGAGGGTATTTGCCTTGAACAAACTGGTCACTGCTAGCCAGCTATTGGGCAATAATCCTTTAATAGTGAGGTTTGTTTTGTTGATATTAGGTTGATGCTCTGGAGTACATTCATTGTCATGAGTACACTCATGGTGACATCAAAGGATCTAACCTTATGATGGGATTCTCCAAATCTAAATCTGGTCAAGTAAGCAAGGAACATTTTTGAATTAAATTCATTCCTATAATGCCACAATTGTGAGAAGAATTGGCTTAACTATTGTGATTTATAATTATTTATTTATTGTTTTTCAAAAATATTTTTATTATTGATTCAGTTGTTGTACATATTCATAACAGAAGGCTGTCAGAGAGAGATATTTCTTCTTGTGATGGGTCTATGTAAAATGATTAGCATCCTCCTAAGATAGTTGATTGGTTTTGCCCAGTTCTTTCTAAGAAGCAAGCAATCACAGGAAACCACAATACCCTTCTTCTCTCTTAACGTACAAGCAAGTTAAAACTATTATTAAATACATTTTCTTGATTTTTGAATTATACATTAACTAGAAGTTATATAAACAAAAGCCTCCATTTGGTGTAAACATATGCTCGGATGTTTGTCCACAGATACATGTATTATCTGTTCTGAGAAGTGAACAGTTTCCTGAGAGGGAAGCTCAAGGAAAACTGTGAGCTTTGAGCAACAGATAATGCCCAAGGACAAATATCGGAACATATTTTTGCACCAAATGGAGGTTATTGTGTTTATTATCCTTCAAACAGTTTTCCAAACATGCACAGTTCTGAAAGCTGTCGAATATCACTCGCATATTCCCCAGTTTTAGCTGGGGCATATTCAGTCAAGTCATGTGATGCATTTAGACCAATCAAGTACAGGCGAAAATATTTGATGGGTAACATAACTAGGGTATCAATACTGTATTTCTCGTCTCAATAGAGTCATGATCAAGATTACATGTATATTTGAAGCAAAGAATAATATTTTTATTGTCCTTAATGTAAACATTGTGGATGTTTTCTCTAGGTGTATCTGTTAGACTATGGCCTTGTATATCGGTTTAATCCTGAAGGGAATCATAAAGAATACAAAGAGGATCCAAAGAGAAAACATGATGGTACAGCAGAATTCACCAGCAGAGATGCACACAATGGTGTAGGTAAGGATAATGACAGAGGCTGCAGAGCTGCACAACTTTCAAGTAGCTGTTTTCACTTTTTAATTGAACAGTGGATTTACCATGAAATTCAATTTAGCATCTAGTTGCATAATATTAAAATTTTGCCTTTGGTGACGTGATGTAGCCCGTGGTGCAGCAAGACTAGCCTGCGTGGCAGACATCAAAGGGGAGACAAAGGGGAAAAAACGAGCACACTAAGCAAGTGAGCGTGATGGAAGGGGACCTCCTCCTCCCCTTCCAAAACTCCCGCGCTCCTTTTGACCCTTTCCCTCCCCTTCTACGGCCTGCCACACAGGCTACAGCAAGACATGTCACAAAATCCTTGATGTATAAAACCGGTTGACAGTGTAGATGTCTGACACAAACTACATGTGGCTCAATGAAGAGTGCTTAAATTAGGGATTGGACACTTATTCAAGAATCAGGTTGCTAGGTTGTTTCTATTTTCTGCCCTCATTTGGCATCGCTGAAGTACCTAAACTTCAAGCCATGAACTTGGCTAAACTTTCCATGAGACTACACCAAAAACTAAAGAAAAATCTTACAATAACAAAACTAAACTAGGCTTGGTACATGTTTATAGTAACACTGGGAGCTAGTAACCATCCGAGTCCTGTGTGGTATTTTCTCCAAAGGCAAATGCAGGAACCTTGAAACCTCTTGTGTCCAATGCATGTGGCTTTGGTAATGTTGAGTTTGTCTGGATCCTTAATATTGTTCATTTTATTGACAATTTTGAGTTTTGTAGTTACCTCTCGGCGTAGTGACTTGGAGATTTTGGGTTATGTGATGCTCCAGTGGTTGTGTGATAGACTTCCCTGGGAAAACAGTCTTGAGGATAAGGAATATGTCAAGAATGAAAAGATAAGGTATTTAGTGTGTGTATTGAAACTAGTGTAAGTATTTTGAAACAATTTGCACAAATTAGATACATGTACTGCATGGTTGAATACTTAGACATCTTTGAAGTCAGCGAAGATAATTTTGTAATTCTAAACTTCGCACTGTAATTATTGTAAAGCACTATTGCACTAAAGGGAAATAGCGGTATCTAAATAAAGTATTATTATTTATTATTATTATTATTATTATTATTATCGTATCTATAACAAAATTCTCGTGCCTGTTTGTCACGTAATTGGCACACGATCATGTAGGTGTCCAATTACAGGTATCCAGTTTGAACTGTTTGTAATTAGATACCTGTGATTGGATGCCCACGTGATTCGCACGTTAATTATGCGCACCTTAATGGCTTCCTTTGCATTGTTTCTTACAGTTCTCAAAACTTATGAAAAGCACTAGAAACGTTTTCACTCAAAAGAAGTTCTCAAAAAACATTTTGAAGATAAAATTTGTTATAGATATGATTAATTGAAGAAGCTAGTCATAAAAGGGGATAAGTGACGATTTTGGTTGCTTTTCTTTTTCCTTGCTCCAAATTAGCTGAATTTTTGCATGTGGTCTTCAATGTAATAGAAAAACGTGTTCCTGTATTTTTGCCGCTGGTTTTTGCTTCGCTTTATAAAGACGCCACTAGGAAAACCGAGTGGTTTTTTGCATACGCAATATCCTGAAAACGAAGCAAAGTTTAGCGGAAAAACTACGGGACATTGCTAAACATACCTAAACAAAACTCTATGCGAAATTTGGAGCGTTTTCGACAAAGTTGACTTTTGATTAAAATACCTAACGCCCTTTTCCCGCCGAGGCTGCAAATAAACGAAGCCGGGCCTTTGTTATGATAAACAGAGCCGATCCTTTGTTATAATAACCAAGCCAAGCCTTTGTTATAAGTCGAAGTCTCGCCTCGGTTTATCATAACAAAGGATCGGCCCGCCGCGACCGTAGGGACTTTGATCGCACTTAGAAAGCAGCAAAATGTCAATTTCACGCAACGTATAAGCTCAAAAATGTTAATTTTAGGTCAAAAAAGGTTTAAATGTTGATTTCACGTTAACGCGTGACGACAAGGAGGTTGATTTCACTTAGAAACCAGCAAAATGTCAATTTCACGCAACGCATAAGCTTAATGATGTTGATTTCAGGTCTAAATAGGTTAAAATGTTGATTTCACGTTAACACGTGACGGCAAGGAGGTTGATTTCTCTTAGAAACCAGCAAAATGTCAATTCCACGCAACGTATAAGCTCAAAAATGTTGATTTTAGGTCAAAAAAGGTTTAAATGTTGATTTCACGTTAACGCGTGACGACAAGGAGGTTGATTTCACTTAGAAACCAGCAAAATGTCAATTTCACGCAACGCATAAGCTTAATGATGTTGATTTCAGGTCTAAATAGGTTAAAATGTTGATTTCACGTTAACGCGTGACGGCAAGGATGTTGGTTTCACTTAGAAACCAGCAAAATGTCAATTTTACGCAGCGCATAAGCTCAATGATGTTGATTTCAAGTCTAAATAGGTTAAAATGTTGATTTGACGTTAACGCGTGTCGGCAAGGATGTTGGTTTCACTTAGAAACCAGCAAAATGTCAATTTCACGCAGCGCATAAGCTCAATGATGTTGATTTCAGGTCTAAATAGGTTAAAATGTTGATTTCGCGTTAACGCGTGACGGCAAGGATGTTGGTTGCACTTAGAAACCAGCAAAATGTCAATTTCACGCAGCGCATAAGCTCAATGATGTTGATTTCAGGTCTAAATAGGTTAAAATGTTGATTTCGCGTTAACGCGTGACGGTAAGCATGTTGGTTTCACTTAGAAACCAGCAAAATGTCAAATCGCGCAGTGCATAAGCTCAATGATGTTGATTTCAAGTCTAAATAGGTTAAGATGTTGATTTGACGTTAACGCGTGACGGCAAGGATGTTGGTTTCACTTAGAAAAAAGCAAAATGGTAGGAGCCCATGATGGGCTCCTGAAAATGGTAATTTCGCGCAACGTATCAGCTCAAAAATGCTGATTTCAGGTCAAAAAAAGGTGTAAATAAAAATAAAATGAAACAAATAAACATTTCAATAAGCACTTTTCCAAATACGGCAACGTCTTCAATGGCTAAAAAATCACGAGATAAAACATAGTTTTCGACAAACGCGATCGTAGCTTTATGTCATGCACCACCATAACTTCCAAGTTGAAAATGCGCTGGTACCTCTTATGCCTGATGAGGATAACAACTTTGGTGGCTGTTTAGTTTTGGATTTAAGAATTTGATGACTCCACGTGAAAACGCTCTATAAATAGGGCTGACAGATTAACAGATTAACCCTTCTGCGCAACGTACGGGTCTCCGTACATCTGCATGTCCCCTGATCCCAGAAGCTCAAAACACTACAAATCATACCGATTTGAAATAAAATCAACGCAAACTGGATCACAGCTCTGTTACAATCGATCGCCACTTGCTGGCCATTATTATGTTTAAATCTAGTTACCAGTTCGAGAAACGTCCGCAGAACGTAATCGCAATGCATGCCGGGAAGGGTCTTTACACCTCGTGCGCGGGAAAACATGGCGGTCGATACAAGACAAATTTTATAAGTCTAAAACCAGTTCTCGCTTTCCAAACTTTGATGCTAGCAATGCTTGGCAAATGGGCCACAACTCACCAGAGGGTATTTTTCTTGGGCAAGAACTGCTCTTGGACTTTGCTACCTGGCTCGACCTGACTTCGAACGCCGATAACACGATTACGGTATATCAGCTGCCTTCGAAGTTTCAGAACACATTTTGATTCTTTAAAACGTGCTGATGACTTACGGGTTTATCGAGGCTTTATGATGCCTCTCAACCACCAGGTAGGCATACAAGGTACTTTAAAACAATGCTTAAGGTATTGGTTGACAGAGCTCTAATGCGGCACATCTCTTTTTTGTTTGATGGCATTTCGTTTGACGCTCGATCGATTCACGTGTTGTGTTCACGTCACAATAACCGGTGTAAACAATCCGTTCCCAGATTTCCGCTCTATATGCTGTGGGATTTGGTTTTGACTTCATACACTATAAACAGTCTGCCCGTTTGCTGTTCAACAAATAAACTCCTAAAGACAGGGCTAGGAAAAGCCAAGTTTTTTGCCTACGTTTTAACTCGAAAACAAAGCAAAAACCAGCGACAAAAATACAGAACCACGTTTTTCTATTACATTGAAGACCACATGCAAAAATTCAGCTAATTTGGAGCAAGAAAAACGAAAAGCAACCAAAATCATCACTTATCCCCTTTTATGACTAGCTTCTTCAATTAGTAATTGGACGTAGTATCGTACAATTCAGGGAGTAATCGTGCTTGTAATTTCAGATCGGCCCTGCGCTTCGCGCTCATCCAATTTTGAAATTACTCGCGTGATTACTCCCTAAACTGTACTCCACTGGGTCCAATTACAGTTACTTAATATTATTATTATTATTATTATTGTTATTATTATTGTTAATATTATTAGTTATTATTATTATTATTGTATTTGAACTGTTATGATATTGATGACATCTCATTCACAAAATGCGATGTGTCAAATATACATGTATATATAAAATAAAAATTTTAAGAAAATACAGGGGAACCCCGTTAATACGGACACCAAAGGGGCATGATAAAGTGTCCGCATTATCCGGGTGTCCGTATAAAGTGGGCTACACTGTAATTTAGGAGAAAATATATGAGCTTTTCAGTTGTCAGGACAAAGAAAACTGTTATAAGCGGGTGTCTGTATTAAGTGGGTGTCCATAGAGCGGGGTTTCACAGTAGGAATTTGCAGCAGCAAATTCCTCAAGGAAGTTCTTTGTCCACTAGTGTTTCCAGATCAAATTGGAATTTGGAAGTGTTGATTTTTGTGGAGGGAGGAAAACCGGAGAACCCAGAGAGAAAGCCTCGGAGCAAGGCGAGAACCAACAACAAACTCAACCCGCTTGAGATGTTGGGTCTAGGATTCGAACCCATGCCACATTGATAGGAGGCAAGCACTCTCACTGCTGCTTCCTCTGTTGTTGATGTGTAATTAACATCGGCTGTCTTTGTTAACATATAGTATACATTACTGGACATGATGTATTAATCCAGATATTGCGATTAAGTGATAAAAGGTTTGCTTAAGGTGTTATGTTTGTTTTTTTCAAGGTATATGAGTGACATTCCAAAACTGATGAGGGACTGTTTTCATGGAAATCACCCTGGTTAGTGAACGTTTACTTCTATGATTATGGTATCATGCTTTAATAGATGTTTGCAACCAGTGTATGGTTTCTAGATAATTATCTTGTTGTGTGTGCATGTATTCATCATTCAAATGGAACCTTTCCAGGTGGCATTGATTATTTTATTTAGTGCATATTAGTGATAACTTGTCAGACATAAAATAAGAACAGGGTACACAGACACCACTCTCTTTCTCTTTCTCTCTGCAGCTGAAATCCAAAAGTATCTAGAATACATCAACACCTTGAAATACCAACAAGAGCCAGACTATGAATTCATTCGTAAATTGTTCAAAGATGGTCTTAAAAAGAGAGGATGCACTGATGATGGCAAGAATATCAAGTTCACAACAGGAAAAGTGAGTTCACCCTCCTCTTCAGTCACGGCAACTGAGTTGTGCAATGGCCACAGCTCACAAGAAAAGGAGACCAGGGACAAAGCCGCACCACAAAGACCAGCAGCAAAGGTAAGCAAAAAACTTGAAAGGAAAAGCAATCTGATATGATCTGAAGCCTACCAGTACTCCATTTTGGAGCATACATGTAGGCCACTGACGAAACAAAATGTTTTGTTATACTTCCCGACCCAAACACGTTTTCCAATTGGAGAACATGTTATGTGCCATGGGTCAAAACTAGGCAAACAACAACTTGAACTTTTGGCTTGCACATGATCATGTCTTGCACCTTAATAAAACCACAGCAAATTTATATGCCAGCCAGCATCAAGCAAATAATATTTTTGCAGTTTGTTCCATTTTTGAGTCTGGAGGTATAACAAAACACTTAATGACTGGACCCAAGGGAAACAGTGTGTTTTGTTTCCCTGAGAACCTCATTGTTTCCCGGAGGCAAAGCCAAAGAGAACATTGAAGGTCTCAGGGAAACAAAAATCACTGTTTCCCTTGGGGCCCATCAGTCATTAAGTGGTTAATGTCCATGGAAAAAATATTCATGGCTAATGAGTAAACTGGCATTTTTCTTTGTGTGCCAATCAGTTTCATTTTGAAACCATTGACCAATAAAAAAAAATCCTTTTCACGCGACTCAGAAGGTGATTTCCACTCACATTGCAAAACATTAGTCACAGACAACAGTCCTTTTCAGGACTACCCTCAGCCCGCTGATCACTGTACACTGTACATAAAAATAATGATGACTATGGGTATGTTTTCTCTCATTAATGACAGAAGCGGAAATCAGAGGAGTGTCAAGATGGTCTGTCACCTAAAAAGAAATCAAGAGCAAGCCCAATAAAAACAACAGCTACAGTCAAGAGAACAACTGGTGCAAAAAAACCAGCTGCCACCAAACCACAAACTACAGGAAGAAGAAAAAAACTAGTTATAGTTGATACAGCAACTTCACTTTAATTAAGACTTTTAAGGTTACTATTATTGCTTTAATATAGTTCCCTTTAGTTTTACCTCTTTTGGTAAAACATGTTCATCGTTCTAGGAAGTGATATGTAACTATTTGTTCATTTTTCTAAAGTGTGTTGTTCCAGAAAACATCCATACCTCCCACCCCTCTGGAAATTCCAATGAAGCTTTATGCACTTCTTTAAATTTTTTATTCTTACAAAAACCCACCCCAACCACCCTCCAGGAAATTCCAATCCCTTCTGTGGAGGGAGCATGGATATTTTCTGGAACTGCACAAAACGAATAAAATAAATAGAAAGGAAAGGTCAAAATTACAGTAACAAACCCATGTAAAGTAATGGAATGTACACTGTATTGGCAGAAAAACACTCTTATATGCAGCCTTGATTTTCCTATATACCGCAAAGGGGCAAAGAAAACCAATTTTCAGGCAGCAAAAATGATTCACTTGACTAGAAGTTTGAAAGTCATCCTCACTAGCCCTAAAAAAATTTAATCTCTTACAGTACTTCTGTAATTTGAATTTTCTCAACAATTTTGTCAAGAAACTTTGGATTTTGCCAGTGGATTTTGTCCTTCACTTGTCTGTCAGGGAAGTGACAGACAGATTCCACTAGTCCTGGGCTATCGGACACTATTTTTTTGCATGCTGTGAACAATTATTGAATGAGGTTTTGGTGATATCCAGAATAATCAAGGTCAAGGTAGGGGTTATCAGCCAAAGGCGAAGGCTGAGGCTGATAACCCTTACTGAGACCTTGATTATTCTGGATATCACAAAAACCAAATCTAACAACTGTTTTATTATACATTGAACGAAAAGAAAAAATAGAGGTCGTGTTTTTGCTTCTTTCCCAAAGGCAAGCAACAGAGAGCATGCAAACTGGACATGATTACCCTTAGAAATCATGCACTGCAGTCATACATGATATGTTACCCGTGACCTTGAGTGTCCTTGACATGATTATTGTATAATCTGCAGCTAGGTGGCATCACAGGTGCTGATTTCGAAAACACTATATGTTTTCGGCCAATCAGAAAAGAGATAGTGAGTTCAATGTATAATAATTACTGTTATTGTCCTTCTCTTTTCATAATAATTTTTGTTATTCCACTAAGTAGTCACACCTATTGTAGAAACATTTTACAAGTTCACAGGGCCAAATGAAAAGGGTCTATTTGCAGTGTACAGCAAACTGTTTAAATTTAAGTTGGTTTAGCAAATGTCAAGTCAACTATTGTAAAGTTAGTTAACCATTTTAAATTTATTTAATAAGGATTCAAAGATGGTTATGGGTGTTTTTATTATTTCACAATGAGCCATATGTAACTATTTATGTGCATGGTTTTGTTTGTTTGTTTGTTTCTCTTTTAAAATTCCTTTCAGCAGATTTCTTTATGAGCCTTCTCTGTTGTTGAAGTTCAGTCACCTTAGCCAATATCAGAATGCATGATTATCAGAAGATTTTAGTTTGGATAACCTGTGCCCATGCCTGTCATTCAAATACAGCCATGTACTGAGAGAGGGTCAGCTATATTGTAAACTGCAGCAACTTTGCTCTATCCTGACAAACAAACTTGTGTGAATAACATTTACTATAAATAACATTTCACTATTTTGTGTGTTGAACTAGTCAGAGGCACCTTTGTGTGCGCTGTCACAGGCTGCCATTAATACTGTGGTAGTTCACTAAAATAAAGCATTTTGAAGTTAACAAAGGAAAATGTGTCAGTTGTTAAAAGTTACAAAGCTTGAAGTGTCCATGTGAAAAGTGACTAAGTCTTTGTCTAAAGTTTTAAACTTATTTCTTTGTGTCTTTTTGACTCAGGAGAATTTGGCCATGTTCCACAATGTTTCTATAGTGATGCCACTATACGCATCTAGCATGTGCATTCTGGCACTTCCAGGACCCTTACAAGCTGGATTTTTAACAGCCAGTTCTGCAGCAATTCCAAAGACACTTAATGCACATGCACAACCCTTCATCACAAGATTGACATCTGTTGGATCTTCTAAACAAACAAATGCTGCTATTACAGCAGTCAGTGTGCATCCAGCAGCAGTTATCATTTTAAGAACTGGATGACCATTTGATACTTTGATCACCCTTGTGCCATCTGTCACAAAGTCATGTTCTCCTGTGACAACAACAACACAATGGCACTCTGAGGCAAGGGCTTGGGCAGGCATGAGGGCATTGTCAGAACTTTCAGAACTGTCAACTCCTTTTTGACCTCCAGCTGTGGAAACAGGACATGTTTTAGTTAAAATACAAACAATTATCTCTCTCTTATGGCAGCATCCCCAGGGTGATTGGGGTAGGGGGGTACTCAACAAAGTTTTACGTCAAACTTATTACCCTTTTTTATACCATTTTGACAAAAAAGTTACCCCTTTCATATACTGTACCTTTTATTGAAAATAAGTACCCCTTTCACATACCTACTTACAAAAACTGTATCTGCTGTAACTGGCCTGTCTTGTGACTAAATCTCCAAAAATTGAAGTCTTGTCATTTTCACGTAGTGCTTCATAAATTAAATTATACAGCCACAGGGTGCTTATGTTCGAAATATTTTAATAAAAAGGCCCATTAAAATACCTAGATGACAGATTTCCCTACCTTTTCATATACCTCAACTCATGAAATCCCTACCCTTTTATATACCTGAAGCCTGAAAACGCTACTCCTTTCGGCCGGAGCCTCCCCTTATAGTCCATTATAGGGATTACCACCCCTGGGGGCAGCAAATACTGTGAGACTTCCATGAGACAGTTGTGCATCTGAAGCCTGGCTGGTGATGATATCCCATGACCCCAGGGTTTCTTTCTCGTTTCTCTGTAGCTGTTGCTCACTCGTTCCCCTGCCCCAGAATTAACCCAAGCTGCTTAAAGTTTTGGCAACAAGATGCAAATTTAGTTTTCCCTTACCTGATGTTTCAACATTCAATGCTGCACAAATGTTCTTGGCCAGTGCCATGATTTCAGAGGCATTACCCCTAATCACTGTGGGCTTGTGAGAAAGAACCAGATCTGTTGCTGTCTTTGTTCGCAAGTTGGTGGCACCCACTCCCACTGGGTCCAGCACCCAGACCTTCCCCAGTTCGTGAGCTTTAGCTGCCGCCTTGTGCATGGACTTGATCCATGGGTTGGAGAGGGTTCCAATGTTGATCACCAGTGCGGAGGCCAAGGGCACAAATTCTTCTACTTCTTCCTCGGCTACAAGATTGGTATTTTTAATTCAATATTCATTAACAATCATTGCAGCTCCTCGATCATTCACAGCTCCTTGACATGAGGGCAGGGTGTTTAAATTTGAATAGGGGTAAGGCTCAGGGAGGGGGCGGGGCCTCACATATAAAAAGTACGGGGGTGCTCCTTGTACCTTTTAAGAGTTAGAAAAACAGTTTGATACCTGTTAGGGTGTTTAGCCTCAAAAGGCCCACAGTTGGAGCTTTTGCAGTACCTTCTAGGGTAATGAGTTGAAAAAATGTGACAGGAAATAATGTGTTATATAAGAAATGATGCCTCTTAGGAGAGAAAAAAATTCAAGTCACACCCACAAAACAGGATCTTGGTACCTCTTAGGGGTTCTTTCCAAACTTTCCCACGAGCATCCCCGTCTTTTTCATATGGGATTCCCCCCGGGTGGTAAGGGGGGATTCCATAGGGCAACAGTGCCACAAATCCCAAGGTGACGAGAACCGTGAGATCGAGATAGGAAGAAATTGCACAAAATATTAACTTGTGGAGAATTACGATTTTGAGACGACAATGACGTACTATTTTGGGAAATTGTGTTTCTATTAACGCCTGTTCACCAAGCTTGTCGAGAAAGTCTCTCCACGAGGTTAGCTAACGTTTCTTTGCCTTCACGAGGATCAATCTGACCAAACCTGACATGAGCCCTTACAAAACCAGGTACCATTCCAGAAAATACAGTTAATGTCGCCTCCAGATATGTTATATCCCGGAAAAGGCTATTTAACCCCGGTGTCACAGTGATATGTGTATCCCCGTGATATGTGTATTCCCGCACACATATCACTAGTGATATGTGTATCCCCCGTGGGGATACACAAAACACTGATACTCGCCTAGGCATTCAATGAACAAAATGGCGCCTCGCTGTAAAGAGTGGGAGAAACCAGAAATTAATTCGCGCCCAATGGAGCAGCTTAGGATTTCTGCAGTTTGGTTGAGATCCAACCGACTCGATTGTATATCTGACTAAAACTTCGAACAGCGGATAAACATATCACTAATTATTTCATGGCGCAGTGATCTGTGTATCCCCTAAACACAGCCGTTACATTGGCTTTCTACCTAATCGAAAAAAGGACCAATTATTGCCGAAATGTGCTGGCTGCCTACTCGCGACGACGTTTATACCAAGGTTGAGGTTTGCGGAGTTTCCAACTCGAATGTCTAAATATCTAAGCTGAAATCGCGTGCAGGGGATACACATATCACTAATCATTTCATGGCGCAGTGATATATATGTGTATCCCCATAAACACAACTGTTATAATATAGCGCATCAACCTTGTCAAAACTGCAGGGAATATTAGCACCCGACATTTTTACACAGCTTGGGTTTACTGGAGTCTGAAACTCGATTATTCTACTAAAAACGCGTGCACGCGTGCACGGGATAATAAGGGATACACATATCACTGATTATTTCATGAACTAGTGATATGTGTATCACCCTATGGACACAGCTGTTATATTGGCTTTCTACCCAAGAAGAAAAATGCCCATTACATTTGCATTGTCAAAAACTGACTTGCTAGAAATATTCACACCCGGCATTTATTCATAGCTTGGGATTTCTGGAGTTTCACTGACCTCGGTTGTATAAGACTGCATACAGGGGATACACATATCACTAATTGTTACATGGCGCAGTGATATGTGTATCCCCTGAAGACAGCCGTTATCTAGGCTATCTACCGAAGAATAAACGTCGATTATTATGAAACTTGCTGGCAAAATTGCTAGTAATTCACCGCGCAATTAATATCGTCCTAGAAATCCCGTGCCGTGAAACTCAAATTGAAATATATCTGGATCCATTTGGTGTTCAACTTTAAATTCACTGTATCCTGCTCGCAGAAAACCAGTTAGGATAAGAACACAATTCCAGCAGCAGATACGTAAGCTTTTTCAACTACAAAAATTGAGATTTGCGTTTAAAGTCTGTTTGGGTTAGTCGTTCGTCCAGTAAGGGACCGGACGACGAGAGCGCTTTCAAGGAGGATATTGCTATTTAAAGTAGAGGGGAGGAGGGCGGGGGATACACATATCACTGGCCGCCATTTTGGAGGGGATACACATATCACTAGTGATATGTGTGCGGGGATACACATATCACGGGGATACACATATCACTGTGACACCGGCGCTAGGCTTTACGAGCTAATCATTACCGCTCACCGCTATACGAAAACATGAAAATGTTGAACTCACCGTGTGCCATGGCAGGCGATGCTCCGATCGCGAGGAGAGTGTTAGCCATGATGTCCATTGATACGTAGTTTGTAATGCACTGAACAAGAGGACCATCCGATCGTAATTTCTGCAGTGCACGCCAGCAATCGGATACGCTGCACTTGATCGACTCACTGGCGGTAGTTGTTGGTTGTGGTGGTTGAGACATGCTTATTTTTCAGTGGCTTTTTTACTTCTTAATAAATTCTCTTTGCACGAAAGCGACCAAATCTTGCACGCGACGAACTCTATTAAACCGAAAAACGCGGAAGAGAGGCGGAAGTAAGGCCCAGTTCAGACGCCGAACTTTTCATGAGCCGAACCAAATACATTGAATTAAGTACATGAAAAGTTCGGCGTCTGAATCAATTAAGAACGGCAATTTGAATTTGGAACGGCCCAGTCGTTCTTTCCGCCTAGTTCAGCCGGGAATTTCGGCTTTGGAACGGCTTTGATTCAGACGTCGAACTTTTCATGAGCCGAACCTAATGCATAAATAATGATAATGTTTTTTCCAAGCAGTTTTCACTTTGCCTGAAAATCGCTGACATTTCGATGTGATTTAGTTTAAACTAAATAAAGTTCGGTGAATCAAGTTCCATGTCTGAATCGACAGGTGTACTTTTGATAATTTGGGTCAGTCCAAATTCGAATTAAGTTCGGCTCATGAAAAGTTCGGCGTCTGAATTGGGACTAAGTTCGTTGTAACGTTGAGTCACGCAATCCCGGTGTGGTGAAACGCTTTCACTTGTGACTGCCGTGTTAGAGTCTTGTTAGAAGTTGTTCACATTAACTGCGAGAATTGAAGACGGCCGGTACTAAGGTGGGTAGAATAGCTAGATTTTCCCTTGATTAGAAACTTAAACACGAATTTATTTCTGCGAGTACCCTTTTTTTAGTAGTAGCCGTTTTTATGCGTCAACTAAAAGATCTATGATTGAGCAAAATTTAGACCAAAGCGCCTCGAAACACAGAAACTGATTTGATAACAAGGAACTGGTTCATCTTTGAAGGTATACAAAGCGGTAGAAATTGCACCCAGCTATAGTTCTGCTGCGATCTAGACACTTGGTATACTGACAAGCGGTTCCCGAGCTCTCATCGAAATGCGGTCAGTTTTACATCCTTGTCAAGGGAGAGAAATTGACTGTAAAAACCTACTTAAGTTAAACATTTCAGTCCAAACTTATCAGTTACATACAGCCGTTAGTAACAGCTAACCAAATAGTTACAGTCCTCTGCCACCATATGGGTAAGCAAATCTAAACGCACCAGCAGTAATGTTCACATTGCGAAGTAAAGAGCGCAGAGTCTATGCGACTCGTTCGATTTCGATTGCCAGGCCAGCTTTATTGTTTATTGTATATTTCCATAAGGTCGTAATACTAGCAATAATGATAAATATTGCATAAAACGTACAACAGTTTCAGTGTCACGTATCATTAGTCACTCTATTAAACTGAAGATGGCATAAGCATGCCGAAGCATGCCGAAACATGTCTTTAAAAACTGTTGTACGTTTTATGCAATATTTATTGTATATTTCCTCTAACAGCATGTAACGCAGTCTCGAACTGCGTGACTCGAGAGGATGAAGCGGAACGTGTCCGAATTCATAATCACCTAAACGGGTACATACATAGGCAGAGATCAGAAATTTACTGCCACAGGACATGAGCCTTCCTCCACTTTCGCAGTTGGAAAAAAAATCCGGATTAATTAGAAGCACTGTTGGCACTATAAACCATTGCGAACTCAACAATATTCAGACACAAAGTATCTCTTTATATTTCTTGTTCAAAATCTCCGGATTCGCTAGCAAACCGGGGACGCTTTTATTTCAAATTCGTCCACTCCCTGAAGGTCTGGATGAGGTTTACCTTATTACAGGAAATTAATGATGCACGTTGACAACGCGAAGAAAATTTACGTTACACAAAATTAACCGAATTTTCCAACAGTTAGGTTTACATACATCAAATTAACGTGAAATTTTCGAAAATAATGTGCGCCTAACTTTATATATTTTACCCAAATTTGCGGCTGTAATACAAACGTTACAACATGCATATCTAAAGATAAAATCAACAGCATTTCCAGTCATTGTTAGCCCATTGTTATCATGTTGTTGCTCCGTAAATGGATCTATAGAGGGAACACTCCCTTGGATCCTGGCATTTGATCAATACGAAGTCGCGGGAAATTTAACCTATCAGTTAGGTTCCAAGTCCTTCATCTAGACTCCTTCCAGCGGAGTTTAATAAAATGGCAAAAGGAATCCGACGGCTAACGTACTGGACTCGTCGCGAATACGAAAAAAAAAAAACCGATGTCCTCTTTTTTAAGCGATTTCCACGTGAACTGAGGAATGATAGAAGCTTATTTACGCGCAAAAGAAAACGACTTTTGCGCGCGTGGGCGTAATGGCTGGGCATTCTGGGCGGGGTCGGCGGGGGATCGGCAGCAGTTCCATTAGACGTAAAAATTGTAAACGATGTTGTTTTCTAAGCGTTTGTATACCGATTTTAGCACTCACCCATTCGGGCATTGGCCAATTTTTCGGTCGAGAAGGTCACCGCCCCTTCCCCCCTTCCCCCCTTTCCCCCTTCCCCCCTTCCCCCCTTCCCCCCTTCCCCCCTTCCCCCCTTCCCCCCTTCCCCCCTTCCCCCCTTCCCTCCTTCCCCCCTTCCCCCAAGTCCGGAGGTGTCCATAGGCTTCAGTTTACGCGTAGATTGCCTACTCACTCCTTTGATTTTTAGTTACTTTAAAGCTTTCAACGTGCGATGTTTTCAATATTTGAAGGGCGATTGCAAACGCTTGAAACGTTTTCTTCAAACACTTGTTACGGCAGTTAACTTTTAACTTCAAACTGGTTTAAAGTAGCGCCATATACAATGTGTTTGTTCTCTTGTTGAAGTCAATGGACAGTCTGTCCACAAACACCATCACAGATCAGGACATCAGAGTTTTCCAAGAAGACGGAGTGATCTGTTTACGAAATGTGTTCAGCCAGAAGTGGATTGACATATTGCGAAGAGGAATTGAATTCAATCGACTCCACCCTTCTGAAATGGCAAGGCGAAAGGGCCACACCCCTCTCTTCTTTCACGACTATGGAAACTGGGACAGCATCCCCGAATACAAAGAGTTTATCTTCCAGTCACCCGTGGGAGAAATAGCGGGGCGGCTTCTTCAGTCTTCGGTAAGGAACGTCTGAAGACTTCAAGTGTAATTCGTTTCAAATCCATAGCTGATGCTTACAATTAAAAGCCAAGGGAATTCTACAAAGGGAAATATGTTATTCAAAATCAGTTTTGTCTTGGTCTTTAACACTTAAAGGGACACTATCACCATTTTTAGCATGATTTTGGAAATCTCAAAAACATATATCGATCATTGGAAGCTGAACAATAATGGTTTTATTTTGTAGAGCAGTACTCGACAAATGATTAGAACCCATTAGGAAGTGAGGATGGCTAACGATAGCGAGGATGGAAACGGATTGTGATATGGATTTTTGAAAAAGCTTTCAAAAGTCAGTTTTTCAAAGGTTCAAGTTTGGCTCGAAAATTGTTAAAATTTTGCAAAAATGTTGCTACAGTGTGGACTTTCCTCAAGAAATTGCTTTTAATCATTTAGTTAGAGCCAATTAAGTTCTTATTACATAAATGTAGGGACCATTTCGTGAATTTATAACAGTTTTAAGCAAAATATATCGTGACAGTGTTCCTTCAAATAAGGGATTACTATCAGGCATTTTACAGGCGAAGTTGCATTACTTTACAAACTCCATTTTCCCTCATTATAACGCGCTGCTACCGAAGTATACTAAAATAATTATGTTGGGTATTTCATTTCCTTTGTCAGGTTGCGCTGTACTCCAATCACGTTATTGTTAAAGACAGTGGATCAACCAAACAAACTCCTTGGCACCAAGATCAAGCCTACTACGAGATCGACGGACAGCAGGCATGTACCTAAGCATTAGTTTGTTGTTGTTATTGTACAGATCTTCAGTCACGTATTTTTTTTTCTTTTTCTTTTTTTTTTTTTTTTAGCGCTGATTTCTTTAGTCACAACCTTATCCTTTTGATCGTCGTTTGGACTGTATTACCTCCGTTTTGTAAACTGAACAAAAATTGTTTTTATAAGGTTACCAATGTACGTTTGGGTTATGCTTTCAATTGTTCGTAGTAAAGCGGTATGTTTTGATTCAGAATTTTTTTCCTCTTCGGAGTAAAAATGTGAATTTGCATTGAGCCACATCCATAAAGCAAGATTCTTGTTCAAAGAGGTTCCTAATAAAATTCGACTTGGTGCATGTCGTCAACTTTGTTTCGTTTGGCTCACGGGACTCACAGGCTAACCGGATTTCCATTGTATCTGTAAAATTACCTTTCACAATACATTGAACAGGCAGAACAAATACTTTTATCAACTCAGGTGTGCTCTGTGTGGCTTCCGGTAGACCCAGTTTCCAAGCACACTTGTCTTCGCCTCGTGAAAGGTTCCCACGGTTCGCCTCATTATTTCAAACCTGTGCACTTTGATGGCCCTCCATTCACCCTTTACGAAATAAAACCAGGAGACGAGGGGAAAGCAGAACGATTTCTATCGGCGCCAGATATTGATGGAGATCAACAGTTTCAAGTCTTGTCCTGGGAAATGGAGGTAATAGGCATATCGCATGCTAAATCCCTGTGTACTCCCCGTAGGATAATCTCAGGGAGCTCATCCTGGCACCCCGCGGCTATTTGGTTTTTTTATTCCTTTACTTTTCTGGTACAAGTTGAAATTACTTTTTGTCAAGTGAAAAGATTGTGACATCTACCTGTCTAACTTACGATCACGAGCAGGGGTTGTTCATGTTTTCTCCCTGTGGAGAAATACTACAAAGTGATAGAAAAATACATTGCCTTTGTTGCTAACGATAGAAACTCGAACAATTTCTGTCAGTAGTAATAGTATGACGTTATTTAAGTGTCGAGTTGTTTAGCTTTTGACAAACTAATTGGGGACAGAAATAAAATCTTAAGTGGATACTTTAAAATAAGGACATTTACACAAGTAGAAAAATCTAAAAGGTAAAAAATTCTAGCTAATTATTACACGTGTATGCCAATTGAGGACACTAACAGAGTCTTAAGTGAATACATTAAAAGAATAATAACATAAAAAAATAATGGGGTATTTAAACAAATACAGGTAAAAAGATCTAAAGGAAAAAATCTTAAAGTATATCAAAACTAATTTATTACACGTGTTTTCCTAATATAATTAAGCCTAAATTTAATCCATCCTCTAATAAAGTTAAAATCATAACCAAAGTTAAAATCTAACCAAAGCCGACCGACAAATTTTCTCAGTACAGTTTTAACGAATGCAAATCGTGGAAGTTAACAATGGCTTTGCAAAAAATTATCTATGTAATCAAGCTGTACATTACAAAGGTAACAGTTTTTGTGGCCTTTGTCAGGGTAGTCGCCCTGTCACTTCTTTGGAAGAAGAACTGTGCAAACCTAAACACTAGCACAAGTTTTCCCGCGCTTCTTGTCAGCTACATGTATTTCCTTCGAGTTTTGATTGGTTCACCGGATGGTCTGTGTCCTTTGTGATTGGCCAGAGTGATAACTAGATTTGGTTTTACAACTCACCCCACTCACTTCAGAACGTTAACCACTCTATCAGTACTTCAAGCTCCGTCCATAGATATCCGGATATTTTTGAATCCACAACTTTTTCTTTCCGTATACGGCTTCCGTCCACACGCATCCAGTGAATTCGGCGGCGAATCCGGATATTTTTTAATCCGTTCTCCAGAATGGAAAAAAATATATCTGCAACGAATCCGATGACGTAGCAAAATCGTGTCCAGTCTCTTACCAAACACTAAAACAATATGGCGGCACAACATGTAGGCCTTGTTTCTCTAGAGTGAATCCGGATACCATCGGATGTGTGTGGACGGGCGAACTCGATTTGAATACGCCACGTGTGGTCGGGGTAATTTTTGAATCCGGAAAGAAAAAGTTGCGGTTCAAAAATATCCTGATACGCGTGGGCGGGGCCTTAGAATGATTTTGCTATTATCATTCTAGTCCCAAGAATTTGAAATTTTTCCTGTGATGGCCAAGTCCTGCATTTGCATAACGTAGCCACTTGCATTTATTAGGAAAAGGTAAAAAGTACTTAACACTTAATCGCTGCTCGTTTCAGCCCGGTGACTGCATTGTTTTTCACATGAGAACAGTTCATGGTGCATATGGTAACAATCTTTCGACTCCGCGGCGGGCATTCTCCACAAGATGGCTTGGAAACGACGCTGTGAAGGGACACAGGCCGTGGATGAATCTCCCACCAAGTAAAGGAATGAAAGATTTGAAACGAGGAGACAACCTTGTGGAGTCGGGTGCATTCCCTGTTGTTTGGACCCTCGAGTAGATAAAAGTCCACCTCACCCCGTATTTCCCCTCGCTGCAGACAATTTTTACAAAGTACATAACTTATGACTAAGAGGTCTCAGCAAAGGTTCCCAAAGTTCCTTGGGAGCCGTGATCATTATTATTATAAGTATTTCGAACGTAAGATGACGATACTTATGACAATACGAGAATTTTGTTCTCATGGAAGGCATAATGCTGTGAGGTGCCAAGTGAAAACAAAACTTGTAACTGATCTGGAGGCTTTTTAAAGTGTTCTATTGTAAAAAAAAAAGTCATTAGCGGAAAATAAAAGCTACAGTGGTGTACAGTGTGACTCAATTTTAATGTGTTCTTAGAGGTCATGTTTACAACTAAATTATCAAGCATATACTGAAACTAAAAGTAACTTTTTACAGTTACTGAGAAATAGCAAGCGAGAAATTTACTGACTGTGATTATATGCAGATCCTGGAATAGCAACCCTCGGCTTAGTTGCGATACCAGGTGGTCGCAGTGAGATTTGTCCAGCTTCGTTTTTCCGATTACTTTGGCCTACCTGAAATTAAAACAGCAGGGTTGGCTTGTAAGGAGTTACTTAAAAATGTTATCCGCAGTGATGTCCAATTGTTACACTTTAGGTGGCTTACTACAGTTTTAACAGGGTAAAAGAACCCCACATTTTATCTCTTTCGTCGAGAAAATGTTTGGAAATTGCAGAAAATTTTCCTCTTTGGTGCCTCTTAAACAGATTTGGTGTTTTTCTTTCCATTGTAAGACCAAAAGGGACAATGTTTTGCGTTATGAACGGAAACAAGACCTTGGAAGCTTGTAAATTTGTGCGGCGACGCGCCATAATGCTAGCTCAATGCGACAGTTCACAGTGGTTTACATCACGGATGTGCAACGACAATACTGTTCAAAGCCAACATTTTTAGCGTCGGTATGTTATCAGTTTTCCTTATCCGTACTGCTCCGTTGGGGCGGCTTTGCCGCGCGGAGCTCCTCTAAAAATCTGTAAGACCGATTTTTCGCAAAATTGGAAAAAGTATACGTCTTTTTCAAAAATAGAACAAAATTCGTTTCATGGCTTGTTTTTGAAATTTTGGCTGTATAGGTGCGGAGTCCCTTAATTCTATCACAGTGGAACCTCTCCACAGTGGCCACCTTGAGGACAGAGGAAAGTGACCGGGGTGTAAAGGTGCCTATATTATGGATAGGTAGGGGTGTGTAATGAAACCTGTTTATTTCGAGCGTGCAACACCTTTGTTTTTCTTTTCTTTTTTTTTTTTTAATGCTTATTTTAACAATAAAACAGAACATAAACAGATACAGAGACCAATGACGCCAAGTGCAGATCAAGTTTGGTGACTTTTTCTGTACCATGGTTTTGTATACACGGTTCGTCAGTCGTTGATTAACTGGCCTTTGTCGAGAGTTTATTTTGGCCGTTGGGGTGCGTTCTAGTGGCTGCTGTCATTATGTAGAGGTGGCCGTTGTATTGTGTAGAGGTTAAAATAAGAGTGGATGTATGGTTGACTGCTTGGACCAAAAAAGGCATCCGTTGTAGAGAGGTGGCTGTTTGTGAAAGTTCGACTGTAGCTATATAGTTATCATCAAAGTTCCATAACGGGTTGTTTGCGAGATTTAGTGTATGTCATATCCTGAATCATTAGCTACGTAGCTGAAATACCTGATTCCTTCTGACGGGATGGTAAGCTGTGCCTGTATCACCACTCCTAACGCCTGCAAATGCCAGCATAATCTCAACGATGGAAAATATGATGACCAAGGAAAAAATGGCCAACATAATATTCTCCTGCTCTGTATACTTGATTTTGATGTCTTTATCCACAAGCTAAGGAAAGCTCAGTTGGAAGCTTGTAGCTTTGATGTATTTGCTACCCACTAAATCGGTCACAGCCAAATAATAATGGTACGCTGTTATTGCTGACACTGCGGCACACGCCATGCTGACAGACCTCTGTGCAATAATCTATAACCAACAACAAAGACAGAGCGGTTTTAGAGTGCCGAAAACAGTATTGCAAATACTACTGCTACTTTACCGCTACTACTGACTAGACCATCACCGCCACCGATAGTCTATCTTGCCAACTTCACAACATTTCAATGCTGAGTGACTGATCGAGCAACAGAGTGAGTTATAACACTACCACCACCAACTACTGTAGTGGTAGCAGCACTGCTATGCTGCTGTAGAAGGACTGCTACCGCCTGTTACTACCACCACCACTACCACCAAATGTTAGTGGTAGTGGCAGTGGTAGTGCTACTGCTCTGCTCTGTTACTAATATAAAACTGTTTCAATCTCGGAAGATAAACAGCTGTATCATTTTCAACCTTTACACTCCAATGAACCGAGTCCTTCTATGAAAAAGTCTATAAAGAGCTACAACGATTAGGAGAAGAAAATTGGTCTAGCTTAACTCCTTAGATCTGTAACAACTGAGCAAAAAATACGTCAGGCTGTGGAAAAATTAAAGAATAAGAAATCGCCTTTTTCTGACAGAAAAGTTCTACTGCTACCTCTACCACTGCAGCTACCGCTACTAGGGAGTTTAAGAAGCTACGACGGCGACGCCGAGGAAAACGTCGATTAAAAAATGAATTTATATTTTACCTACGAATCTCGCGATACTCTAAACTCATTTCCTTTGTTTATCACTGTCAAAACTATCACGAAACTGAATCTGGGACACAGCGATAAATTTGAAATAGAAATTTAAAAAATTAGCCGTTGTGGTTCACGTTCTTCGGATAACGCAGAATTTGGCCATTTCACGTTGCTGTTTTGCAGAGGACGGCAAAGATATGTACAGGAATTATAACGCACGTGCACAACCATTGTACTGGGCTAGGTTGTTCAAAGCCCGATCAAGCTAACCCAGGATTAACAAGAATTTTGATGTCACTTTTGTAACTTTTCGGTGAGGTTTTTTGTTTATAATGTTTGTCCTTCAGTTTTGAGCTCGACTAAGCTCAAACTACACTAAACGTGAGCAGTAAAAAATTTTTTTATAAAGGAAAACATCCATACTTCGGTTAACTTTTAATCCTGGGTTAGCGTTAACCGGCTTTCGAACAACCCGGCCCCGCTCATTAAACCTTTTGTTCAGCGACGTTCCCGTTGCCGTTGCCGTCGTGGCTTTCTTAGACTCCCTACTATTACCGCCAATGCTACCTCTCCTGTCATTTCACTCTCACTACTACCTGTCGCGCTATTTTTTTCTCTTTATGTTTGTTTTACTTATATCCTT
>NW_028301552.1:13765000-13780000 GCF_042242905.1 Orbicella faveolata
GGGAATAGACTTCCTTCTGGATGACGAGGACCAGATATTGACTGAAGAGAGTTCAGGTAACAACACGTTCTTACGTAATCTTTCCCGATCCTTTGCTTATTCGCTTTTGGGAAAAAATTCTTTAGTGGCAAACATTCGTTTAGACTGTTTCCTTTTGTTGCGGACGAATTATCTTAGCTTCGGCATACTAACAAAAGCAAAACATTATTTAGGATCGCTTCGCATTTCTGAAAAGTTATCGAATACTCTCACAGGGCTCCAACTTCAATTTTTGTAGAAATTATTCTGTGAGAGTTGACACCGGAGTCAGGGTACGAAGTTTTCTAAGTGTCGAAACATCGAGATTTTTTAGTATGCCTAAGCTCCAAAAATTTCCTCAACCACAGAGCCGAAATCGCTTGACATTTCTAAGCAAAGATCTACAGTGTTTAAGAAGGATTGGATGAGATTTTCCGTGGAAATTCAAGAATAATTTCAGACTGTCGGGTATGTAGTATTTTAAAAACACTTCCCGGCTGCCGGGTATCTACCTTGTTCACCCGCATTTTTAATGTTACTAGGTTGTTAACGAAACATCTTACTGTTTGTGGCACTCTTTACATGCAGTGACTATGCCGGGAAAGGAAAGTTTTGCTTCATTTTCGTAAATGAGTTTGGCAAATGGGTTACAGTCGAGCGAGCGTCTGTGTGTTGTCGTCCCTTGCAAAAATTATATGCACGAAAAATCAATAAAGATTATTTCAGTGTCACAACAGCTGACGTGACACCTGGCGACAACAAAGGAACTTTCTCTCTGCCTCACAGATAAAGAGAAAGACCGCTTAAGGAATTATTTTTGTGATCATAAAATGCTGATTACTTCCGTTAATCTGCTTTTAAAGTTCAAAATCTAGATCTCACTCACAGAGTACAACAAATTTTGATTGTGGTCTCGAAAGCCAACTCTCGTAATATTTGTCAGCGCGACCGATATAAATTATTAAACCGCAAACGATCGATCAACTAATCAGGTCATTTTGCACCTATTCCTGGAAAGGTCACGTGTTTTGAACAGTATTAACAAAATACAGTCGAACCTCCGGTTGCGATTACCTCTCGAAAGCGACCGCGCCTCTCCTCAGTGACCAGTTTTACAAAAGACCAAAAGTTTCCTAGTCAAACCACTATATTTGGAACCTCTCATAAAAGACCGCGACCACTTTTAGAGCTAAAAGTTTGAAATTTCCTTTCATTTTAATCCCGGGGAGGGGGAAAGGGGGGGGGGGGGGGCATGCAGTGAATCAATGTCTTAGCCACGATTCTGTGAGTGGCCAGGTGAGTGGCCGTCCAGTAACAAATGTGGGGCCAAAGGGCCTATTCCGGTAATGGGGTCTGGGGGAGTGCCCCCCCTCCCCCAGAAAATTTTGCAAACTTGGAGCATTTTTGGTGCGTTTTCCACGATTTTCTGCAGATAAATTTAATGTACCAATTGGACTTGAATTTAATGCGTCGTTTATTTTGTCAAAAACCTAAAATAGATTGAAACAGCCCATACTAAACGCATCAGTCGTGTTAACTTTCTTGATCTTAGGGAAAGTGTTACAGTTCGACATGTGTGTACCCATCTGTGCCACAATCTTCATTTATACATTTCAGTTGTGAAATCATTGCTATATGTTGAGGCTTCCAAAGCATAAATCAAGCAGCATCGCTGTTTATAGCACATGGTTCCATCACTTGCCATGGCTACTCAGCATCTATAATAGAGTCCTATAGTATGACGTCACAGAAAATAAATTTGAGAAATTTTGGGATTTGGCGCCATTTTCGAATAGAGCATCTTTAAACAAGAAGATCTGTTAGATCTTATAACCGCGCTTTTAAAATTTAACTGTTTGCTTAGCACTACCGTCGGAACGGAGTGCACATTCCAAAGTAGTCATTGATGATTCTTTTCTTACTGTAGACATCACATCACTTGATCAACACAAACTGTATTATTGCACCTTCAGTGGTAGCCATTGACAAATCTCCGATGACCTAATGGTCTTAATCTTTGTAGAACTTTCTTCGGGATATGTATGGGCATGAACGATATAAATGACACGATAATAACACTATTAACAACAGCTTTCTTTCTTAAAAGTCATGATTAAATTTAATTGGTGTTTTCCACGAGTAAAGGGTTAGTAAAGTAGTCACACAAGTCATATAATTTAATAATAAAACTCTATCCCGACCGATGTATCGATTTTGGTCACTCCAGTGACCACAGATTGAAAACGTGACAGAAAATTGGCGTTACTTTCGATTCTCACCAAATGTGGACAGTGGGATGATCTCATCATTAGCCAATTATAGGCCATCTTTCAGCTTTTTTCGTCATATCCCCCCCACGGGAGAATTTTGTCAAGTTAGCTAATTTAGTATGCAAGCCAACGTAATGGCGGTCACCGTCGACGAAATGTTTATTTGCTCAAAAATTGCGGCCAAATCTTTCGGAGATAGAAGTCAAGACATTTGTAAGGATACAGAAAGTAATTTGGGACCAGTTTCTGGCTTCTAAGACTGAATTTATCCAGAAGTAAGCTGTATTTTCGTTTTCGTGCCGAAAGCCACGCGATGAATTAATATTATCGGCTTTTTCTGCTGTCTTGTTCTGTTTTTTCTCTTGGTCTTTTTTGTAGTCCGCCGAGGCCAGTCTTTCGTCTAAATCAGTTGAAAAAAGTTCGAAAAAGATGTTCCCATTCAAGTTTAAGCTCTCAGCCGATAATTCTGGAGTTTTTTGGCCGAAACGTCAGCTTTGTTATGTTCGTGTTTTTCGGTTGCTATGGGCGACCATGGCTTCCTTTGTTAGGTCAAGTCTAGGGAGTGAGGTCACAAAAAATTCTAATTAATTCTGGTTTTGTTCGATTTCTATGAAATTTTAACACGATAAAGCTGGATTGTTAAGGAATAGATTTACCGCCTGCCAATGTGTGGTAGCTATTAACGCTTAAGTGACATATCGCTTCGAAATCAGGGTTTCGAAGAGATTTTTTTGCAACGTGTGGGTTCGGCGTGATTTTGTAATCGGAGGTTTTTGTTGACCCCGAAGGAAAAAATATCCGAAAAAGGTCATTTCATCGATGATTCAAACGAATATAAATATGTATATGTTCCGAGCGAAATTTCTGCTGAAAAAATATAATTTTTGACGAACGCTGGGTTTTTAATTTTTTTCCCGCGAAAGTCAGTATCGGAGATGAGATTTATTAATGTTTCAACAGCTTTTGGCGAGTAAACATCACAGGTTGCGTGACTCAAAATTTGGCCGAGTGAAAGCTTGGCTCTGGTCGCATACAAGACGAAAAAAAAAACCACGGGTAAACCATGAACCGCGCTCGGCCCATGGCCGCGCGGTTAAAAAAGGGTCCTTGCCAACAATTACCTCTTAATTGTAATTCCCAGCCGAAATATAAAGGATGAAAATTTGGTACTGCCAGGAGCCATAATCGGGGACGGAGACCGTAAGTCCCGGAATTCGCGCGCACCTATGATATGGGACAATTTTGCTATTTTTAGAACAAATTGCGCCATCCTGACGTCATATATCCGCGTGTATTCACGCACGTGTTAGGGGCTCTCGCGTGGATGTTGTCACGTTGCGTGATCAAATGGTGAGAGTTGAGAGATTCTCTTGCGTATTTTTCACAGCGATGGCAGGGAATAAGGCAGGGAATACGAACCAGGGCGCTTATATGTAGTTTAATGCTCTGACCTAACGGAAAAGGTGGGTTTTTCAGGGTCGAAAACAAGACTTCAATCTCGCGCTGGGAATGAATAATAAGATCTGCTCACGCTAGTTGTAAGCTCACGCGTATGCTTAAGGATATAGCAAGAAAACTCTCTACTCTGGTATCGAGTTAATTTGTGAGTTTCTCAGACAATGTTTAATCATAACCAAAACCTGTTTTGATGGTTTCTTATTGTCTCTGCTTGGTTGGTGAGTTTGCAAAGGTTTTTGAAAGGAAAGTCTGACGCGTACAATTAGCTCATTTGCATAGTGCAGCTCGTGCACTTTCAAGTCCGAGTCGGTGTTTTCAATTGTCACCAAATCTTGACAAAGATTTCTTTCGTTATCTCTTGTGCTGAGATGCTACAACAAATTTCACGAATGCAAAAAAGGCTACTAACAGCATGTGTGTTTCTTCAACATAAGCATAGTGAAGTTTTACACTGCGAAAATGAAAATAGACAAGGAGTTTTTATAACTCGATCAACAAAATCGAAATCGTTATTCCAAGTTGATTAAAGAAAGCGTCATCGTAACTTTGCTGATTGTTTCTGCTTTATTCACATATTTTCAGCTTAGCTTTTAATATGTTCTCAAACATTTATCAATCTTAAACATATTTAAAAACTATAGAGCTATTGTTTGAGTTCGATGTACGCTTTCACACGAAAGTGCGGCGGAAGTACAATTTGTCATGTTTACTGACTGTACAAAACACGCATCGGCGGGCGCTCTCATTCATCGACAACAGAGAATTTACTGGATTTTTACGCGAATAAAACTGAGCAGTATCTACGGACGTAAAGTTATTAAGCCTTGATGAAACATTCAAGCGTTCCTTACAATTTAAGCGAAACTCAAACTAGCAATTATTTTGTTTTACTTTTCGGTCGCGATAGACTGACAAATTCCTCGCAAACGTGTGGCAAGAGGAGCTATGAAACTATGAAGTCCTGAAGCTCTGCTATATCTAAATATATCCAGCTAGTTTTTTGCTGTGTAATGGAAAAGCTGTTAATCTTCAACATATGTGAAATTTAAAGTGGAGTAATGTACCGCTCATGTAAAAGAAGCATCAGTCGGAACACAACTTGGTCAGCGATATATATAAGCTTACAGCGGAACATACCTAAATTCGACACTGTCTTACTTCACTCAAACTGGAGCAGCTTACGACGAAAATACTTAAGCAAAACTCCAACAGACGTAAACGCGTTGAGTTGTGGGGCAAAAACATGAAACATTTCGGGAATTTCGGACGCCTTTTCCCCCGCGCGACATCCGCAAAAATCCTCGCAGCATGCACGCGCGTGTGCCGCGGTTGATGGCGCAATTTGTTCTAAAAATAGAATTATTGTCCCATATCATGGGGACAACCACAATACTTGAAATGGCGCGCGCTTACGGTCTCCGTCCCCGATTATGGCTCCTGGTACTGCTCCATATAAATCTCTCTAATTTTGAGTCAGTTCTAAACTGAAGGAACTGAAACAAATTTTGAAGGGTTTGTATGGGATGTTATCAAACTTTGATCCCTTATATCTCTATCGGGAATTGCAATTCAGAGCTAATTTTTGGGATGAGGGCATCTTTTAGGATTCTCTATAAGAATATGACATCATATCCCATAATTTCAAAAATTTTATTTTTGTGACGTCATCACTTTAGGACTCTGTTAGGTTCCTGCGCCAAAATGTATCAGCCTGGAAAGGGAAGCATGTCCGATTTTCTAATTGTAAAGAAAATCTGGTGAATGGGATTCCACCAGGACCCAGAAAACTGCAGAAAAAGTGGCTGCCAAAGTGCCCTTCAGCCGGGCACAGTTTGTCAGACCAACGGTGGAATTCACTCTGCAGGAATTTTTTTTCTTCACCTCTTCTTTGCAAGATTTTTTTTTTCAGCCGCCTTCCCTTGCATGATTTTTTTTGTATTTTCCGCACCATCCCCTCCTCCATCACTTTTCTAATGGTCTGTTCTTTGGGCGGTAGTCCCTCCTTTCGCATGCTTCTCGCCTCCAGGAGTTCGCGCGACATTTTTTTTTTCTCGCGGTTTTCTTTCGCGTCACGCACGATGGACTAAGCGAAAGAGAGACTACAATCCTGACCATAAGTTGTTGGGACACTTTCCCTTTTGGGGGCTAAAACCCACGATTTCAACTACGTCCTTGACGTTTTAGGAAAAGATGAATAGAAGCAAGTATAATAGACACTTCCCCCCTAGAAATGTTAAAAGAAAATGAAGCTATTCTGAAGAGTAGATCGGATGGTGTTAAGAAGGAAAAAGGGACAATAGAAAGTGGTTAGACAGTTGTGTTGAAACCGAACGTGATTGCTGAAAAATCGTTATTATTGGAATAAGACGTGAATATCTATCTTATCGTCACTTTACTTGGAGAATACTGTTCTAGGAGGCGAACAATTCTTGACACGTGGCTATTCTGAAGCTGTTGTCAAGGTTTTTTTTCTTTTCAAGATTTTTATCAACATTGACATGGGGAAGGGGGGAAGGGGGGCAGGCGGGCTTACGCGGTCTTGGTCTCAAGATAGGCTGCCTGTGAAGTCATCTGCCGTGAACTGTCCCAGCACTTGTGATCAGGATTGTGCTCGTAGTCTACAACTGGATACGCGCGGTAAACGTTTTAAATTTCAACTGTTTGCAACTGCGGTGATGATCAAGAAAGTTCACGAAGGTCAACATTCAGATATTGTAGTGTTAGTGACCTGTCTGCTAACCAGCATAATTCAGGATCAGGTAAAGGGGCGAAAATCCCTTGGCACAGATTGTGCTGCGATTAAAGATGTCAAAGATTTGACGAACGAACGTTGCGAGCGGCAAAACACAAGTGCTATGTGCATAACTAAAACTAAAGTCTCCACGTGCAATTTGCTATCATGTTTGTTCATGTTTTTTTCCTAGTTTCTGTTGGCTAATAGTGTGACACATTAAGCCAGCGAGTTGTCAGAATCTTGACACCTTCGGAGGGGCTGCATTCAGAAAACAATAGCGTCCGTGCAGGCTCTCATTCCCACCGGCTCGCTTCGCTCGCCGACTCACGCTTCGTTTGCCAACACCAACGATGAGAGCCTGCTGGCAGGCTAAAACTCTGGAGACCAGAGTATTCTGTGATCATTTAGAATCCGAAAATTATTTTGATTTTGTAGTGGATACATTGGGCATAATACGGAATCGCTTATAGACTAAATCTATGATGCCGAGCAGTTAAAGATTTTTAAAGAACTTAGAACTGCGAGATTTATCATGTCTTCAAATCTTTCTCCGCAGGCCAAATGTATTCTCTTTAGTGCATGTTTATGGGTGGGTCGGGACGAGAGTGAGTAGGCCTTTCCACAAATATCCCGTAAAATCGCCTAAATAACTTTCCGGAAATTCTCAAAAAATGTTTTAAATATCACAATTTTTTTCTTTATAAATACCTCGAAAAACCCTTTAAGGGACCGTTCATTTTTTACGAGGGAGGGGGGGCTGGTGGAATTTGGGAAGCACCATTTGAAAATCGCATGACCCCCCCTCAGCTTACCAATTTTTTCACATGGCCCCCCCTCTTATAGCGGTCATATTTTGGGATGACCCCCCCTAAAAGAAAATTAAACAAACAATTTCTAGATTTCAACTTTTTTAATATTTCTCTATAATCCCCCTACTTCACGTTATTGTGCTCACTATGAAGACAATATTTACAATCCCTATACTACAGAGAGCTGTTGTTTAAAAAACAAATCAAAAGAAAGAGAAGTCAATTTCGGATCTCCTAGTTATGGCTCGCCCTGAGCGTGTGGCATTTGGCCTCTCATTGGCATCTTCCTCATCTGAATTGATGAATGCAAGAATGACGTCACCTGAGTCATCTTCTCCCCCAGAGTCAATGGCATCACTGTCATCCTCATCATTGTCACTTTCATCCGCTTCACTGCTGTCCGCACTTGCTCTGTTGTCATTTTGTGTCAATATCCTGGCATTTCTCAATGTTGGTTGGCCAGCTCTGAGAGGACTCTTCTGCTGCAAGCATGAATGTCTTACAATTGCCTTTACTTTCTCACTCTTGCTGCTTTTCAAATGCTGCTTCAGCCCGTGGTGGTTCAAGTACTCGTTTAGTTCTGGAACACGTAGCCTTTTAAGCTTGGTTAGATCTTCGCACAACTCAGTCCAAGGATAATCCTCGTATGATTTATCTTTTGCGTCCCTACTTAACTTTGCCTTTTCTTCTGCTCTCTTTTTCCTTTTAAATTCCAGCACTTCAAGATGCTGAAGATAATCCACCACAAACTTTGATTTGACAATAAACTTATCTGCAAATAGAGCAACGCTCTCTGGGTGAGAGCACAGAGCAATGGTGGAAAAGTTGAATGTCATATTGAAAGATGTAAGGGAACACGATTCCACACTCTTTCAGTCCAATGGGCTTGCTTTAAAGCAGGGCGAAGAATTTGCCCACAGTTTTAATGTAAAACAGATCAAATGTATAGAAGCTAAGTTGACGAAGGTCACGCAGGACATGGAAGCACTAGAAAATAAGAAGAGCAATTACAACAGCATATTCAAGGGCATACTCAAACAACACATCAACAAAAGGAGAAGGAAAAAAGAAAACCGCAGAAAGTCAAATGAAAGAAAGAGGAAGCGGACTGAAAACAACGTCCAACGAGTTTATGGAATCTGTGTTGGAAACCCGCTAGGAAATGATCTTCCACAATGCCTTGTGTACCCTCCTAGAACGGCCGTCCCGGAAGAGTGTATTAAAGTTGAGGATGTTGCCACGTCGTTATTTAGAAGAGATGGGCCATACATCGCACAGCTCTTGGAAGGGAATTATTTCACCAATGCTGCAAGAAGCAGAATCACCACCAACCTTGAGCGGGAAGTCAGAGATTATGTTTACACCTTCATGTACCCTGAAGAGTACACCCTGACGGAAAGCATTGCTGCTTCTTGCAGCATTGGTGAAAGAGACTCCCATAGCAGCACAAACGGCGACGAAGAACTCGACGACAGCGAAGATGAAGATGAGTGCCAGTGAAAGTTGCATTCGAAAATAACAGTGTTAAATACTTCTTTTCAGTAGCTACAAGTGCTTTTTGTTGCCAAACGTTTTTTTAAAGCAGAAGGAAAGTTTGTAATAAATTTGTATCCTGCCTTCTATGTTTATTCTATTGCAATTTTTTTGATATTCAAACATTATGCCATTTTAAAGTTTTACTAAAATATTTCACGTGACCCCCCCTTTTCCCTTATTTTTTTGGGATGGCCCCCCTCGGAAGCCATTTTTTTTCGCATGCCCCCCCCCCAATCCCACCAGCACCCCCTATCTTATAAAAAATGAACGGCCCTAAATATCTCTTATTTTTGTCGTAAAAATACACTGATTTTGGATCACTTACGCCAAAATTTTCAAAAATGTTCTTGCAGTAGTACGAGTTGAGGGAGAAAATTCAGGCACTTCGACGTTCCCAGCATCCGCCATTTTGAAAAATTAGTGCTTCAGCGCTTTTAGTGATGTGCAATATATTTTTTCGAGTGAGTAATCGCTGAACTGGATTGTTTCTGGCATAGAATCGAACTGAGCAATGTTTCATGAAATAGCGAGGAAAAGCCAAAACAAGCTATGAATATTTCTAAATATCCTTAAATTTTCTAAATATCTTAATATCTTCTGAATATCTCGGAAGCTTCTAAATATCTCAAAACATTTCCGGATATTTGTGGAAAGGCCTATAGCAAAGGCATCAGTGACGTCACCTATTGTCATAAATATGCCAACAAGAAAACTATTGGCTGGTGAAACAAAGAGTTCTTTTGCTTAACATGTTGCACATTCAAATAACAAAAACAATGTTTGTAAACAAATATCTTCGCTATGGGTGAGTGAGCGAGTCAGCTGATTGATTGATTGATTGATTGATTGATTGACTGATTGATTGATTGATTGATTGATTGATTGATTAATTGCCTGGCTGACTGAAGAACTGACTGGCTGATTGATATTACAGGTTTTAGCACTTTCAGTAGCATTCAAAGGATGGCTCAGAATTTGGAGATAGATAAACGACGCATTTGGGAGATGAGTCGAGGAACTCCATTTCCATCAGAGATGGAAATCAACTATAATCCAGGAAGTGGTCATGCGTCCATTAAGCCAGCAATTGGTGTTACCGTTTCCCCGGAGAGATTTGTTAAGGTAATGTCTGTTGCACAATGTTTAAGTTTTACCCAATTTCAGGCCTGAACCAGTTTGGGGTAGTGAAGAGTGACAGGCCTAAGTAGGTCTAAGCAACTTCTGACAAGGGAAACATTTAAACAACGAAGGTTCTTTAATCTATATTTTTGCTCTGACAAGCATACCATTGAGGCATTGTTCTTTTCTCATGGTTGGGTACTGATGGTTGATATTGTGTTACAAAAGGCGACGGATTTTTTCGAAGCTCCATCTTTCTTTCGCAGGGCTGATTTCCCTTCGGTAAATTTAATATCCAATAGAAGGATTTTAATCATATTATTTAGACTTGGAGTTTATCCTGTGCAGCACGTCATAATTTAAATTTTCTAATGCTTTGGCTCGGGGGACGTTCACGAATTCTTTTTTAACGATAGCAAGTTACAAGTTGTAGTGGATGAATAGACTTTGCAAATGATATGCCAATAAGCGGTCGGTTACTTGTCTCTAAAGTTTCAGATGTGACCAGTGAGAAAAAAAAAAAGCCTGTGAGATCCCTGCATTAGTCAATATTGCAGACGCTAAATTGTTGTACATACTTCAGCTACGTAACTGCCAGTGTTGCGCTATAAATGGAAACGTTTCTTGCTTGCTTTCTAGCTAGAGTTCATTTGACGTTTCGATGACAACTGTAGTCTTAAGCCCTGGCCAAACGGACTCGCAAGTAATCGCAAGCAGCTGCGAGTTGAACTTGCGTAGAGAGTTGCGTTGGGTGGCTAAACGGACTCGCAAGTTTCCTCGCAAGTACCCGCAAATCGCAATAAAACCCATTTCAAGGCAGACATATCCTGTATTTCATTGGCTAATAATAGGTTAATGAACGCCTCTCAACTTGCGTTGACTTGGGTTGAGTGGCCAAACGGTGAAAAACTTGCGTCGACTTGCGTGCAAATTTGATCTCGACCAAAGTGAGCGCAAGTCATCGCAAGTCAACGCAAGTGCACGCAAGGCCTGGCCAAACGGAGTCGCAAGTAGACGCAAGTTGAGAACTTGCGTCTACTTGCGACTCCGTTTGGCCAGGGCCTTAAGGACGTTCGCGCCCGTTGTTTCTCCGCATCAAACTTCAGGCCACATCATACATCGAGCGCGCGCGCAAAGGAAGAAATATAAATAAGTAGCCGGGTGCGCTAACTTCGCCTGCAATTTACTCTCTTAAATGGCTTATTTACACCACGCAAATACAAAATCAACCTTATCCGCACGCTAACCTATCGATGCTTCCGTGTTTGCTCCACCGCTTCATTGTTGCAATCCGCTGTCAAGGATCTCAGAAGGCTTCTGCTTCAAAATGGTCACCCTCAGGGCATCATCACTTTTGATATCAATGATTTCCTGAACAAGAACAAGAACAAGCCAAATGAACCCATAGCAACAGTCCCTCAAAAATATATTAATATTATTTCATTACCTTAAATAGCTCTCCATAACAATTATATTTCAAAGCGTCTAGATTCTACTCTTTCGTTAATGTCAAAGCTTTTCCATTGTGTCACTTTACAGACACTTTTCGTTTGAAACGTCTTAAATTTATACTGCAGATTTTTTTCTGTCTAAGTTCCAGACCTCCATTGATACAGTATAAATAGCTTTTGAAAACATTTAACGGTTATACTTTTGAAAATGTATGTTAACTAACATACGAAACGTCAAGTTCATAAAATGCACGTTTTTAAAATGTTTATCACCGCTGTTTGTGTTATATGGCCGAAGACCAAGAGTTTATATAATACTGAATGCTCAGTTCATGAATAAACGTTCCCTTATTCAAGCATTAAACTCAAACACTCAGTTCATGTCTATGCGTTAGTTGTTATCTCGGCGTGTAGTCCAGTGAAATATCTTAGCTTCTCCTTGACTGACCCATACATTTGTTAGCCTATTTATGGCAACCACGTTGCGTCTATTTAGTTCATAGTGCAACTGTACTTATTAGTCGAACTTTGAGACTGTCTTGTATTTAAATCCCAATGCACTGTCACAGGTCATTATCCTGGCAGCTTGCACGAGAGTACACATCTGATACAGAGTATAACAATTTAGCTTTAAACTTATGGCGAGCTCACGTTCTAAGCCATCGAAAACCACGCGAGCAGTCGATTTCAAGAACCTTTTCGATAGCGTTCTTCTCCTTCGCTTACGTAACCTTAATCCTCCAATCACTGAACCCTTGCCAGAATGCTTGAAAGGCTAAGGCTGACTACCAATCCAGCACCGACGAACATCCAACGCCACCCCAGAGGTCGCCCTCAAGATGGCCGGGTGCACAAAAACAAACGCGCACGCCAGGGTTCGCAGGCAAATGTCCCTAAAGAACAGTCCGACGCGGAGACCCACAGTTCCGACGAAGAAAGGCAGTCGAACGTTGACTCAGCAGTCGATTTCGAGCCACGAATTTTCCATGATGCCGTGTTTTCGCCAACTCAGAAGTCGGCCATTCAGGAGACCGTGTCTAGTTCGGTTAATGAAGCTTTTTGCGGGTATTTGAAAGCCACAAGGCCCAAGTACGTTTCTCGGACGACCCTCGCACACCCAGGCCTCGCATCCTTAACACAGCGACTCCTCTGGGCCTGCATCGTCCTCTGGAAAAAAGCCTTGAAGACAATGTACTCCTCGCCCGTACCATCAGGCGGAGGATTGCCCCGACCAGGGCCCGAGCAGGAAGACTCACCGCCAAGCCCTTGTCTGCTTTGACTACAACAAACCCTTTGGCTGTCAACGCCGTTCCTGCCATTTCCCGCACAGTTGCGGTCGCTGGAGCTCGCGCAACCACGCCCAGTTCAACTGCCCTAGTCCCCAAGCAGTCCGGAAGTAGCAACAGGCCAGCAAACCCGAGCGACCGCAACCAAAAATAAGGTGGAGCAGCGCCAACCGGACTGCAAACCTTCAGTATCCATCCGCTTAATCTAAATTAACGCCTGAATTAGTTAATCACCCCAAATGCTCTTTTGTTAAAGCTTTCACCAATGCCCTTCGGTATGATACTCCCATTGGTTACCTTGGTTCCTGCAAGACACGGTTGTCGCGTAACTTGATATTAGACCCCAACATCCCGACGTCGTTTCTGGAAACCAAGCTTAATAAGTAAGTGCAGTTGGGGAGAATTGCGGGTCCCTTTCCTTCCTCCTCTACCTAGTAACTGGCGGTGTCACCCCATAGGTGTGGTCCCTAAAAAGCACCCGGTAGAATAGCGCACTTTTTGTCATCCTTCCTACCCCGAATAGGTTAGTGTAAATGATCACATCGCAAAGGATCCTTATTCTTTGCAGTATGTATATTCAGTGTCGATGACGCGACCACAATACTGCGGTCTCTGGGCCCTGGGAGCTTCATGGCCAAAACGGAATCGAAATCTGCCTTTCAACTTATGCCAATCCACCCAAAAGACTAGAACCTTTTTGGCACCTACTGGCAATGTTAGTACTACATAGTCTTTTACCTTAACTTTCATTCGGGCTTCGCGGTGCCCCTTTCCTTTTTAAACAAATTTCTGATGCTTTGGAATGGATCGATATCATTAAACAAAACTATAGCCTTGCCATGTTATTCACATTTTGGACGACATCTTCATAGCGGAACATAAAAACTGTTGATTGCCTAGGGAGCCTTACTACCCTTCTCAAGGTGTTCATGTTTCTTCGGGTTCCCACTGTTGCAACTAAGACCATAGGGCCCTGACAAGTTCAAGAGTTCATAGGCGTTGTACTTGATAGTAACCGTACGGAAGGATGATTGCCTGAGGATAAGCTTGCCAGAATACGGCAATTGTTGGTCTCTTTTACCAATCGTCGTTCTACTCACATTGTAGATTTTCAATCCCTTATCGGTACTCTGCAATTTGTCTGTAAAGTAGTAGTCCCGGGCAGAACCTTCCTTCAGCGCATCGTAAACCCCACATCCATTTGAACAAGGAATTTTCTTCAGATCTAAAAGTGTGGAGAGTATTTCTCTCTAAATGGAACGGGCGCTCCTTTATCCTTGAGTCATACGTCACCTCTTTCCCTGACCTGCGCATGCAGCTATATACTGATCACTTGGGTTTGGAGGCTTTTCAAATGGTAGATGGTTCTAGAGCAATTGGATCCCTCATTTACTCTTTAAAAAGACCAAAGGGATAAGTATTGAATTGCAAGAACTCTGCCCTATTATTCTTACCTGCGCAGTGTAGTACCCTCACTTTTCCGGAAAACGCCTTCAATTTTGATGTGTTAATCAGGGCGTGTGAAAGGTGAATTGATCAACATTACACGAGTGTGGGACAAAGAAAAAATCTGATTCCCAGACAGGAATCGAACCCATGACCTCCCGAACACCGGGTGGGCGCTCTGTCTCCTCTCATTGTTGTTGCCATCATTAACTCGGGTAATTCCAAAGCTCCTAGGGTCATGGATCTGGTTCGTTTCTTGGTACTCATTTCCACGAAGCACAATTTCCTGGCTAGGTCTTGTTACGTTCCCGTGGCATAAAAACGAAATCGCTGATGCTCTTGCCAGTTTTCACGTTCAACGATTCATGGACCTCGCTCTCAGTGCCGACCAGAACCCCTGCCTTCCCTCATAACCTTGTAAAAGAAACGATACGATACGATACGATACGACAGCTTTATCCACGGTATTTCCATCAGTCAATTAAGATACTCGACTATCTACCTATCTATCTAACCACAGTAAAATTAACAACATTTCCAAAAAAATAAAAACTGCTTTTCATGGAGGCCGTGTCTAAAAATTTACTTAAAATTAGCATATTACTTAAAACATATTGCATACATACTGAGATTTACTCACTGAAAGGCGCGAAATAAGTTCTCATTCACAAGCCATTCTAAGTAGCGGAAGTCGCGTATCGCTTTTTCCACGTTTGGGGAAATGATACGTCCAATCAGGAGCCGTGTATCATGTTTGTTCATGTATGAGCCGTATCACGGCGATTCTCATTCATGCCCGACTGGTAGCGTTTCACTTTTCAAACCGTTCGCAAAATCATACAAATTAGCTCAAATTCGCTCTACGGACTGTTT